>NW_019942924.1:121978-151215 GCF_002910315.2 Salvelinus sp. IW2-2015 | reverse complement strand
GTGGCTGAGAGGTGTGTGTGTGTGTGTGTGTGTGTGTGTGTGTGTGTGTGTGTGTGTGTGTGTGTGTGTGTGTGTGTGTACACTTGCACATGTATGTGTGTGTAAAATAGTGTTACTCACGAGGCATGATGCCCTGGTCTGCAAGCTGCTTTCCAGTCCTCCTCTGCTGGAGTCTGAACTGCAGAACTACAGGGGGGAGATGGAGGAGATGAGGGAGGGAGTGAGACAGAGAGAGGAGGGAGGGTAGGAAAGGGTGAGGGAAGGAGATACAGAGGGGTTGAGAAACTATTCTAATTTCAGCAGAGAAAGTATTGCTATGGTTGTGTGCTGGTGGGAGAATGGGGTTTGACAAATCATGAACCAAAATCATTGTATGAAAGTTCTCAAAGTTCTGATGCTACATTAACATCCTCAAAAATGCAGCAGCATGCCACCATGCATCCCACTTCTGTCTTGCCTCTGCAGCTAAGCAGGGTTGGTCCTGGTCGGTCCCTGGATGGGAGACCAGATGCTACTGGAATTGGTGCAGGAGGACCAGTAGGATGTACTCTTTCCTCTGGTCTAAAACAATATATATCCCAATGCCCCAGGGTAGTGATTGGGGACATTGCCCTGTGTAGGGTACCGTCTTTCGGATGGGACGTTAAACGGGTGTCTTGACTCTCCGTGGTCACTAAAGATCCCATGGCACTTATTGTACGGGTGTTAACCCTGGTGTCCTGGCTAAATCCCCAATCTGGCCCTCATGGCCACCAAATCATCCCCAGCTTCCAATTGGCACATTCATCCCCTTCCTCTCCCCTGTAACTATTTCCCAGGTCATTGCTGTAAATGTGGTAAAATAAGGGTTAAACAAATAAAAAAACAAGCCTCATGCCAATCTCTCTGTGTGCATAGAAGAGTTGCAGAGACACACAAAGTTAAAAATGATGCTGTGGGCTGACAAATATTTCTGTGAACAGGATGTCGGGAATGATAAACACAGCTCCTGGCCTTTAAACAGATCTGCTAGGCAGTGTGTGGTCTGTCTGTGTTCTGACACACACTGGCCCTCGTCTGCCGATCCCCCCTTAGCCTCTATCCAAAGTCCCTTGTGTGTGTGTGGAGTCTGGTGTGTGTGTGGGGGTCGTAGACGCCAGTTAACCTCATGTCAGTGTGCATGTGTGTGTTCTGCGCTCCCCTGCAGCAGAGGTCTCACAACGAGACCCTCCAGCTGAGACGGTAGTTTGATCAGCCAGGTCACCCGTGATTCAAGTCAGTATTCAACGTCCATCCATGTAGGGAGATGATGTGGAAACCGTTCACTAGGGGCAACAGTGAGAGCTGTTACCTTCAAGTCGTTTTTGGTTTTGCTAGGGCATTGTGGACAGGGATGGCGGATGGGCGTAAGCATCTGCCTCTGATTTCAAAGGTAGCAAGTTTCGAATCCAGTGATACAAAAGTTGTCTTTGAGATGTTTTGTTTTAAGCGTATCCCAAACCTTAACCCTTACCTTAACCATTCAGAGTTAATGCCTAACGTTAAGAATTCAGAGATGATGCCAAAACGAAAGCTTAAACACTTTGAAATGTGATGTTTGTAACCACATGGATAAACGTCTAACTATGACGTGAGACTGTGAGAACTGGTTGAGTATGACGTGATGATTATCTCATCACTCTCGGATGCTCTGAGTTCGTAGTGGACCGCTGAATGGACAGAGCTGTAGAGATGTAGTTTCACGGCTCTGTTTCACCAATACGCCACGGGAGCATGTTTGAACAATGTCACACTGTCAACACTGACACTGACACATACTTGCTTGAGGTGTGTGCGTGTGTGTGTGTGTGTCGGCTTTATCTCTCCCTCCTCTCATCTACCTCTGTTACATAATTACATCATTCTCTAAACATCTGCTTGAGTCGACACAGCCATTCGCTCCGACTAGACACTGGGACAAAACGTGTCATAGTGCAAACTATTTTCCAGTATACTAACCTTTCAAATCACTTTAAATATCTCTCTCTTTCTGTCAATGGATCAAATACCCACTGGACCCTAGCCAGGTTGAAATTCAATATTATTAATACCTCATGAATCTATAAATACAATATCTCATAAATAGCCCAGTCTGTTGTTAGAAAAGCCTGTCAAGAGAGACTGATCACTGCTCTGGTGAGCTCAATTACTGGCATAGCACTAGACATTACGCTGTACAATAATGTCTATCACAGTCTAATCAAATCAAAATATAATAATGCCCAGTCTAATCAAATCAAAATATAATAATGCCCAGTCTAATCAAATCAAAATGACTCGGCAACACAGTCATAACGACCTGTGGTCAAAGCAGCTGCCATGCTCCTGGAGAGGTCAAAGGGTTTAGTTGAAGGATTCCTCTAAAGAGGAGTTCCTGTGATTGGACATGCTCACCTAAAGACTCACACATTCCCCCATTGTGTGTGTGAATGTGTTAATGTTTATTTGTTGAAAGGGACCTTTTCAGTAATGTTTCATCTCCTGCCATAGTCAACGTTTATTCACCATGTCATCTGCTACAGTCAAGTGTGTAATTGAATCTGTGTGAAAAAAATGTGTTGAGTCAGGATTGGCTAATGAGATAATTGTAGCCTCTCCCACCAATTTGAGTTGATTGAATACAGGTGTGTTTGTGGGAAAGAGGTAGCGTAAGTAGCTGAAAGCAAGTGTAGAGGAGAGCATGTTTTATGCTCTTACCTTTTGATTCTTGTTTTATCCTTTCAGCATGATTTTAACTGTTGTTCTATTGATCTATTTATTCAAATAAATTCTCCATTTTGGAGTAAAACGGTTCCTGACTTCAAGAAACATTATCATGTGCACGAGATAATGGCCAACTTTGTCACAGTTGCCTAAATAAGACTACGATCTCTAACGTCACACTAACTTGAGAGAGATGATTCTCCCTCTCTCAGATAAACACACCCGTCCTCATCAACAGACTGTTTAATTTATGTCATTAGGGCACATCCTCATCAGATCCATCCTCAACCTGTCCTCTGTGATTATTGCTGCTTGTCAGTGTGTAACAGTTGGCTCTGACCTGATTTTTAGTTACTACCCTGTTATAATATCACCATCACCTGGCCCTCTGCAATCACACATTACTACCCTGCTATAATATCACCATCACCTGGCCCTCTGCAATCACACATTACTACCCTGCTATAATATCTCCATCACCTGGCCCTCTGCAATCACACAGAGATGGCATGGAAAAACACCAACGCTACAGTACTGTTAACACAAAATTCAGGGTGAGAGAAAATACACCTTTAATTATGAAAGCTTGGTATTCCAAACAACAAAACAGGTGGAAGCTACTGGAAGCTTAAATCAGGGTTTATAACAAGGTTATGTTTACATGTTTACAACATAACCTGACATTTATGTGCCATGAAACTCTCCAGAGGCAGCAGAGGACAAATGTGACACGTTTTAGGAAACTAGGTGTATGTCGCGGGTCACTACTTCACAGGAAAGCTGTTTGAAAGTCAACTTGTTATTATTTTTCTCAAAATGCGTTTTTGTTTTGGCAGAAATGTCTTCTAGAACATGTGAACTTTCATGTGCCTTAATAACAAACGTGTATGCCATCTGTAAATACAAATAATATTGATAAATTACGAGCCACAGAAAGTCAGCAACCTTCCCGCTAGCCATGATTGGCTGAGATAATGAGTGAGCTGGACATGCCGAGAGATGAGTTCGGGTTGGTCTGCCATATAGCACATTGTCTTTTTGAGCTGGTCAGTATGTCTAGGTAATCCTGTCTAASGTRTCTTTTTGAGCTGGTCAGTATGTCTAGGTAATCMTGTCTATAATATGAGCTGGTSAGTATGTCTAGGTAATCATGTCTATAATATGAGCTGGTCAGTATGTCTAGGTAATCCTGTCTATAATATGAGCTGGTCAGTATGTCTAGGTAATCCTGTCTATAATATGAGCTGGTCAGTATGTCTAGGTAATCCTGTCTAACGTGTCTTTTTTTATGTATCGCGTAGAAGACCTGCACAAGTGCTGCTCTCCACCTTCTGGAGGTTCGAGTTTTGAAATCAGTGGAATTAGAGTATGATAGCTAAGGAGATGGATAAAACTTCTTCAAACTAAGGGCAACCATGGCATCTAGCTAGCTACATTTCAGATATTACACGTTTCTAATTTTGACAGAAATACATTTTCATTTCAAATTAAAGTGTACTGTTAGCTAGCTAGCTAATGTTACGTGTATGATCTTATTATTCGTATATCAGAGCCATTTGCTTAGCTAGTGCTAGCCTAACTGGTTGGTTAGCTACCTGCAGATTCATGGAGGGTAGTAAAGTCATGAGTTGGGATTATGGTTCATTGTTTACCTGATTACTCCAGTCAGTCTTTGGACCTGTGCACCTACATTATAAACGTTCATCCATAGGCTAGGTTGTAGCAACCTCATGATGGGTATAATATAATATATATATACATAATATATACTGAACAAAAATGCAATTTCTAAGATTTTACTGAGTTACAGTTCATAGAAGGAAATCAGTCAACTGAAATACATTCATGTCACATAGGGGCGGACCTGGGCATAGGCACACCCACTTGGGAGCCAGGCCCAGCCAATCAGAATGAGCCCCCCCGCGGTTGTGAGGCCGGTTGGACATACTGCCAAATTCTCTAAAACGAAGTTGAAGGTGGCTTATGGTAGAGAAATTAACATTAAATTCTCAAGCAACATCTCTGGTGGACATTCCTGCAGTCAGCATGCCAGTTGCACACTCCCTCAAAACTTGAGACATCTGTGGCATTGTATTATGTGACAAAACTGTACATTTTAGAATGGCCTTTTATTGTCCCAAGCACAAGGTGCACCTGTGTAATCATCATGTTGTTTAATCAGCTTCTTGATATGCCACACCTGTCAGGTGGATGGATAATCTTGGCAAAGGAGAAATGTTCACAAACAAGGATGTAAACAAATGTTTTTGAGAGAAATTAGCTTTTTGTGTGTATGGAACATTTCTGGGATCTTTTATTTCAGCTCATGAAACATGGGATCAACACTTTACACGTCGTGTTTATATTTTTGTTCAGTGTACAACTTCAACTTCTCTGACAGTTATATAATACTAGAGAGAAGGAAACCACACAAACACGTCACCTGGGACCACTCTGAGACCCTCATCTCTCGCTGTTAAAATACCAGTAGTGGTTCCCATAGCTTACTGTTGTTGGTGTGAGCATGGAGCTGGCAATAGCAGAGTTGTGGGTTTTATTCCTGCATAGGCCACTAAATAAACACGTTAACTGCGTGAATGTATTGTCCTCACGACATCAAGCTATTCATTTCCATTGACGGGCCATCGTACTTTAACTTGTTATGGATAGGGGGCAGCATTTTCACGTTTGGATGAAAAGCGTGCCCAGAGTAAACTGCCTGCTACTCAGTCCCAGTTGCTAATATATGCATATTATTAGTCGATTTGGATAGAAAACACTCTGAAGTTTCTAAAACTGTTTGAATGATGTCTGAGTATAACAGAACTCATATGGCAGGCAAAAACCTGAGAAAAAATCCAACCAGGAAGTGGGGAATCTGAGGTTGGTAGGTTTTCAACTCATTCCCTATTGAAGATACAGTGGGATATGGGCCGTGTTGCACTTCCCAAGGCTTCCACTAGATGTCAACAGTCTTTAGAACCTTGTCTGATGCTTCTACTGTGAAGTGGGGCCGGGCCCGAATGAGAGGGGAATGAGTCAGAGGTCTGGAAGAATGCTTTGAGCTCGTGACGCTCGTTCACGTGAGAGCGAGCTCTGTTCCATAGCTTTTCTACAGACAAAGGAATTCTGAAGATGTATGTTAAAAACATCCTAAAGATTGATTCTATACTTCGTTTGACATGTTTCTACGGACTGTAATATGACTTTCCGTCTGAACTTTTGCCTGGACCTGCCCGCGCGTCATGAGTTTAGATTGTGTACTGAACACAACAAGGAGGAATTTGGACATAAATTATGTACTTTATGGAACAAATCAAACATTTATTGTGGAACTGGGATTCCTGGGAGTGCATTCTGACGAAGATCATCAAAGGTAAGTGAATATTTATAATATAATTTCTGACTTATGTTGACTCCAACATGGCGGATATCTTCTTGGGTTGTGTTGGTCTCTGAGCGCCGTACTCAGATTATTGCATGGTTTGCTTTTTCCGTAAAGTTTTTTTGAAATCTGACACAGCGGTTGCATTAAGGAGAAGTATATCTTYAAATCTGTGARTAACACTTGTATSTTTTATYAATGTTTATTATGAGTATTTCTGTGATTTGATGTGGCTCTGTGCAAATTCACGGGATGTTTTGGAGGCAAAGCCAAATGTAAACTGAAGTTTTTGGATATAAATATGAACTTGATCGAACAAAAAATACATGTATTGTGTAACATGTTGTCCCGGGAGTGTCATCTGATGAAGGATATCAAAGGTTACTGATTCATTTTATCAATATTTCTGCTTTTTGTGACTCCTCTCTTTGGTTGGAAAATCGCTGTATGCTTTCTGTGACTAGTTGCTGACCTAACATAATGATATGTTCTGCTTTTGCCGAAAAGCTTTTTTGAAATCAGACACTGTGGTTGGATTAACGAGAATTTTATCTTTAAAATGGTGTCTAATATTTGTATGTTTGAGAAAATGTAATTATGAGATTTCTGTTTATTGAATTTGGCGCACTGCAATTTCATTGGCTGTTGGCGAGCGGAACCCCAGTCCTAGACAGGGTTAACTTCATACAAATAACATACGGTACATGAAAGGTCTGTAAGGAAACATCGCAAAACACCCACGTCACCAACAGTAATAACCTCAGCCAGGCTCAGAGTGATGTGACTCTGTCTCTCTCTGTGACCCAGCATGTAAGACTAAACAGTCTCCCGACATCTGCATGGCATTAATAACCGGCCTATAAGCATAATGTGTGTGTGTCACAGCAAACACCCCTGTGAAAGTCTCTCCCCCTTGGTCATCCACTACAATGACTCCAGCCCTTACATCTCTCTCCTCCTCTCTCTCTCTGTCCCCAGAGGTCAGAGGTCATTTCCCACTGCGTGGGCGTTGTTTTAAACAACACTGACGGAAAGCACAATTTAGCCTATGATTGCTGGTAAGCAATTACCGTACCGAGCACAGAGAGATTGCACTGAAGAGCGAGAGAGAAAGAAAGTTGGTAAGAGCCTTTTTAAGTATTGATGTTCCTTACTCTTTGTTCTCAGTGAAATGAATCACTTGATAAAATGCTGCTTGACTGTAAACTGTGTGTATCAAACAAATAAACTGTGACTGAGCAGGACAGGGAGAAAGTCCCAAGCATTAGACTGGCTGTAGCTCTGGCTAACATTAACACCCTCTTCAGAGAGGAATAGAGAGAGAGAGAGGAAGAGAGAGAGAGAGAGAGAGAGAGCGAGAGAGAGAGAGAGAGAGAGAGAGAGAGAGAGAGAGAGAGAGAGAGAGAGAGAGAGAGAGAGAGAGAGAGAGAGAGAGAGAGAGAGAGAGAGAGAGAGAGAGAGAGAGAGAGAGAGAGAGAGAGAGAGAGAGAGAGAGAGAGAGAGAGAGAGACTTGGCACTACTTTATCACTGACCTCAACCCAGAGTCTCTTAGAGCGTTCACAGTCAGTCCACTGACACTCCTAACAGATCACAGCAAAATCACACTCTACTTGAACAGAGCTATGCTCAATCATGAGGCATCAAGGCCAAAAGAACTGAATAATATTAAGAAATGCTATAGATGGAAGGATAGTGTGAAAATCTACCAAATAACAAATAGGCAACAACAAATTCAATCCCTTCTTGACAATTTCCTGGACAAAAGGTTTCACTGTAATAGTGAAGGTGTAAACTTGGCAGTAGAAAACCTAAACAGTATATTTGACCTCAGCTTCCCTATTAAATAAAATAATTAGAGCAGACAACCTAAGAAGATTAACCAACCCAAAAAGGCCTGTGGGGTTGGTGGTATCCTAAATTAAATTATTAAAATATACAGACCACAAGTTCCAATTGGCTATACTTAAACTCTTTAACATCATCCTCAGCTCTGACACCTCCCCCAATATTTGTAATCAAGGACTGATCACCAAAGTGGAGACAAATTTGACCCCAATAACTACCGTGCGATATCTGTCAACAGCAACCTTGGGAAAACTCCTCTGCATTATCATTAACAGCAGACTCGTACATTTCCGAGCAAATGTACCGAGCAAATGCCAAATTGGCATTATACCAAATTACCGTACGACAGACCACGTATTCACCATGCACACCCTAATTGACAAACAAACAAACCAAAACAAATGCAGTCTTCCCATGCTTTGTTGAATTCAAAAAAGCTTGAGACTCAATTTGGCATGAGCGTCTGCTATACAAATTGATGCAAAGTGATGTTGGGGGAAAAACATACGACATTATAAAATCCAATAAGTGTGCGATTAAAATTGACAAAAAACACACAGCTTTCATTCCACAGAGCCTGGGGATGAGATGGGGATACAGCTTAAGCCCCACCCTCTTCAACATATATATACACTATTGGTGAGGGCACTAGAACAGTCTGCCGCACCTTGCCTCACCCTACTAGAATCTGAAGTCAAATGTCTACTGTTTGCTGATGATCTGGTGCTTCTGTCCCCAACCAAGTAGGGCCTACAGCAGCACCTAGATCTTCTGCACAGATTCTGCCAGACCTGGGCCCTGACAGTAAATCTCAGTAAGACAAAAAATAATGGTGTTCCAAAAAAGGTCCAGTTGCCAGGACCACAAATACAAATTCCATCTAGACACCGTTTCCCTACGGAGCACAAAAAAACTATACATACCTCGGCCTAAACATGAGGCCCACAGGTAACTTCCACAAAGCTGTGAACTATCTAAGAGACAAGAGCCTTTTATGCCATCAAACAAACATCAAATTCGACATACCAATTAGGATCTGGCTAAAAATACTTGAATCAGTTATAGAACCCATTGCCCTTTATGGTTGTGAAGTCTGGGGTCCGCTCACCAACAAAGAATTCACAAAATGGGACAAACACCAAATTGAGACTCTGCATGCAGAATTCTTCAAAAATATCCTCAGTGTACAACGTAAAACACAAAATGATGCATGCAGAGTAGAATTAGGCTGATACCCGCTAATTATCAAAATCCATAAAAGAGCTGTTAAATTATGCAACCACCTAAAAGGAAGCGATTCCCAAACCTTCCATAACAAAGCCATCACCTACAGAGAGATGAACCTGGAGAAGAGTCCCCTAAGCAAGCTGGTCCTGGGGCTCTGTTCACAAACACAAACAGACCCCACAGATCCCAAGGACAGCAACACAATTAGACCCAACCATATCATGAGAAAACAAAAAGATAATTACGTCACATTGGAAAGAATTTACAAAAAAATTGAGAAAACTAGAATGCTATTTGGCCCTGAACAGAGAGTGCACAGTGGCAGAATACCTGTCCACTGTGACTGACCCAAAATTAAGGACATCTTTGCTATGTACAGACTAGACTCAGTGTGCATAGCCTTGCTACTGAGAAGGCTACCAAAGGCAGACCTGGCTCTCAAGAGAAGACTACCCACAAAATGAAGTGGAAACTGAGCTGCACTTCCTAACCTCCTGACAAATGTATGACCATATTAGAGAGACATATTTCCCTCAGATTACACAGACCCACAAATAATTTTTGGGGAAAAAATCATATTTTGATAAACTCCCATATCTACTGGGTGAAATATCACAGCAGCAAGATGTGTGACCTGTTGCCACAAGAAAATGGCAACCAGTGAAGAACAAACACCATTGTAAATACAACCCATATTTATGTTTATTTATTTTCCCTTTTGTACTTTAACTATGATTACAACACTGTATATAGACATAATTTGATATTTGAAATGTCTTTATTCTTTTAGAATGTTTGTGAGTGTAATGTTTACTGTTCATTTTGTATTGTTTATTTCACTTGCTTTGGCAATGTAAACACATGTTTCCCATGCCAATAAAAACCTGACATTTAAATTGAGAGAGAGAGAGAGAGCTGTAGTGTGTTAGAGGGGTTTAAATCAGGGCTGTAGTCCACAATGTTCTTACACAGGCAGGTAAGGACACACACCGCTCTCATCACAGCCTAATGATGATAACCTTTAACCTACCACGAATCTCTATCAGAATAAACTAAATGTAAATGGCACCAAACCATACCCACGTGTTTTCACTTTTACCAGCGTCTCAACAACAAAGCATTGTCACCCATACACCATAGTATCTATATCATCCATAGCATATATAGTACCTATAGCATCTATAGTACCTATAGCATCCATAAAATACATGGCATCTATAGCATATATAGTACCTATAGCATCTATAGCATCCATAGCATCCATAGCATCTATAGCATCCATAGCATCTATAGCATCCATAGCATCCATAGCATCTATAGCATCCATAGCATCCATAGCATCCATAGCATCCATAGCATCTATAGCATCTATAGCATCCATAGCATCCATAGCATCCATAGCATCTATAGTACCTATAGCATCCATAGAATCTATAAAATCCATGGCATCTATAGCATCTATAGCATCCATAGCATCTATAGTACCTATAGCATCCATAGCATGGTACAGCAACGTGATTAACGGGCGGCACCACTGATACAGTGCCTTCAGAAAGTATTCACACCCTTTGACTTTCTAAATTCTGTTGTGTTACAGTCTGAATTTAAAATTGATTCAATTGAGATGTTGTGTCACTGGCCTACACACAATAATAATACCCACAATGCCCATAATGTCAAAGTGGAATGATGTTTTTAGATTATTTATTTTTTTACAAATTAGTACAAAAATAAATAAAGCTGAAATGTCTTGAGTCTAAGTATTCAACCGCTTTGTTATGGCAAGCCTAAATAAGATTTAAAAATACTAATTAAAAAGGTAGTAAAACCGTGCTTAATAAGTCAGATAATAAGTTGCATGGAACCACTCTGTGTTCAATAATAGTGTTGAACATGAGTTTTGAATGACTACTTCATCTCTGTACTACACACACAATTATCTGTAAGGTCCCTCAGTTGAGTGAATTTCAAACACAGATTCAATCACAAAGATCAGGAAGGTTTTTCAATGCCTTGCAAAAAAGGGTACCTATTGGTAGATGGTAATAAATAAAAAATATCCCTTTGAGCATGGTGAAGGTATTAACACACCCAGTCAAGATGAAGATACAGGCATCCTTTCTAACTCAGTTGCCGGAGAGGAAGGAAACTGCTCAGGGATTTCACCATGAGGCCAATGGTGACTTTAAAATAGTTACAGTTTAATGCCTGTGATAGGAGAAAACTGAGGATGGATCAACAAGATTGTAGTTATTCCACAATACGAATCTAATTGACAGAGTGAAAAGATGGAAGCCTGTTCTAGAGGTCTTCACGGATCCACCTGAACCCGAATACCCGAAACCCAATCCGGGACCCGAGCAGGTCCAGATCCAGAATTCAAAATAATGTCACACGTCTGGGTCGGATCTGATATGATTGTCACGGGTCTCGGGTATGTGTAACTTTAACTGAAGGGTCTGTACATATCCAAAAAGGACAGCTGCAGTCGAGAGACAGAAGGATAGTCATTTTATAATTTATGTTGCTGCTCTGTCTTTTCATGAGAGTGGAGCTTGGCGCGTGTCTCTTATTGTTGGCCAATCATAAGTCCCCAAAGCGACAACAGGCTACAGTCTTGGAGCCTCCACGTGGGGCAGAAGCTGGGAGATGTCTAATCAATGGAAGATGGAAATAAAATGACAGAATCATATTTGATGTGCAAATATTGTACAATCCAGATGTGCACAGCTCTTAGAGACTTACCCAGAAAGACTCACAGCTGTTATCACTGCCAAAAGGTAATTCTAACATGTAATGACCCAGGGGTGTGAATATTTATGTAAATTAGATATTTCTATATTTAATTTTGCAAACATTTCTAATAACATGTTTTCCCTTTGATTGGTGAGATTTTGTTGATTTAAAAAATATATATTTTGAATTCAGGCTGTAACACAACATGTTGAATAAGTCAAGGGTCTCTGATCTCCTTCTCAACAACATGATCAGCTGGCCCTACTAAATTACACACACCTGTCATCTAACCTCTCTCATCCTGCTGGTATGCTTCTGTGCTCAGCTGTACAGGAGGCAATACAAATCATAGTGTACTACAGATGAAATTATAAATCATACTCAACCTCAGGAGGCAGAAGAAATTCATCTTGGCCCCTAGGACCCTCACAAACTTTTACAGAGGCACCATTGAGAGCATCCTGTCGGCCTGTATCACCGCCTGGTACGACAACTGCACAGTCCGCCACCGCAGGGGTCTCCAGAGGGTGGTGCGGTCTACCCAACGCATCACTGAGGGATACACTGCCTGCCCTCCAGGACATCTACAGCACCCGGTATCACAGGAAGGCCAAGAAGATGATCAAGGACCTCAGCCTCCAAAGCCACAGCCTGTTCACCCCGCTACCATCCAAACGGTGAGGTTAGTAGAGGTGCATCAAAGCTGGGACTGAGAGACTGAACAACTCAAGGCCATCAGACTGTTAAATAGTCATCACTAGCTGGCCTCCGACCAGTACCCTGCCCTGAAATTTAGTCACTGTTACTAGCCGGCTACCACCCGGTACTCAACACTGCATCTTAGAGGCTGCTGCCCTATGTACATATACATGGAACGCTGGTCACTTTAGTAATGTTTACATACTGTTTTACCCATTTCATATGTATATACTGTATTCTAGTCAAGGCCTATCCTATTTAATTATTGCTGTACATATACTATTCTTCAGATATACTACATATTCTATACATATCCATATACTGTCCATAGTGTCTATACATCCCATCACATATATACACTGAGTATACAAAACATTAGGAACACCATCCTAATATGGAGTTGCACCTCTCCCTTTTGCCCTCAGAACAGCCTCAATTTGTCAGGGCATGGACTCTACGTTCCAAAGGGATTCTGGCCCATGTTGACTCCAATGCTTCCCACAGTTGTGTCAAGTTGGCTGGATGTCCTTTGGGTGGTGGACCATTCTTGACACACACGGGAAACTGTTGAGTTTAAAAAAAAACAGCAGTGTTGCAGTTCTTGACAAATCGGTGCACCTGGCACCTACTACCATAATACTAGCATACTACTACTATACTACTACCATACCACTACATTACTACTACCATACTACTACCATACTACTACCATACGACTACTATACTACCACCATACTACTACTAAACTACTACTGTTCTACCACTATACTACTACTATACTACTGCCGTACTACTACTATACTACTGCCGTACTACTACTATACTACTACCATACCACTGCCATACTACTACTATACAACTGCCATACTACTACTATACTACCACCATACTACTACTATACTACTGCCATACTACTACCATACTACTACTATGCTACTACCATACTGCTACTATAATACCACCACGCTACTACTATACTACTACCAGACTACTGCCATGCTACTACTATACTACTACCAGACTACTGCCATGCTACTACTATACTACTACCATACTACTGCCATGCTACTACCATACTGCTACCATACTGCTACCATACTATGACCATACTACTACTACCATACTACTACTATACTACTACCATACTACTACTATACTACTACCATACCCTGTTCAAAGGCACTTCAATGTTTTGTCTTGCCCATTCACCCTCTGAATGGCACACAAACACAATTCATGTCTCAATGTTTAAAAATCTTTAACCTGTCTCCTCCCCTTCATCTACACTGATTGAAGTGGATTTAACAAGTGACATCAACAAGGGATCGTAGCTTTCACCTGGATTCACCTGGTCAGTCTATGTCATGGAAAGAGCAGGTGTTCTGAATGTTTTGTATACTCAGTATATACATTTGTACTCCGGACTCCGACATTGCTCATCCTAAATATCTTCATTCAATTATATTACTTTTTAGATTTGTGTGTATTGTTAGATATTACTGCACAGTTGGAGCTAGGAACACCCGCAATAACATCTGCGTTTGTGATTAATAACATTTGATAAGCAAAGCATGTACCTGTACTACTGTTCACTATAAATAAAATACAAGTACTAACAGTTGATGGACAAATGGCATTGAATTATTTATTTTTTTAATCAATGCAAGTGCAAACATTGTATCATAAGGAGAGGATGTTTATATAGTACATATCAACAAAGTGCCAGTCCAAGGGGTGGAACAAATACTTCTGATAGGTGAGTGGACATGAACACACACACATAATAGGATCTTACCTGATCTAAACTTGCTTCGTATCAGTATGGAGCGTTCAGAGCCCAGTAAAGTCATGATGCTAACTGTATGGTTCCAGTGTACAGGAGAGAAAAAGAGAACAGACGCACACACTTTCACTTTAATGCCCCTGGCCCTTCCTGGGACCGGAGACCGAGACCAGAGCTGTCCAAACGCGCGTCATTAACAGTTAACAGCTACTACAAGAAAATAAAAAAAATAAAAAAAGTGCTGTATCTCTTCACTCCTCTCTCTCTCTCCCTTGGGTAGCTGTGGGAGTCCAATAGTGAGGTAGACAGCCAGGCTTTGGTCTCATGTATCTCTTCACTCCTCTCTCTCTCTCCCTTGGGTAGCTGTGGGAGTCCGATAGTGAGGTAGACAGCCAGGCTTTGGTCTCATGTAGCTCTGAGTCTCCACTCCAGAGGGAGTGGAGTGATATACCTCTGCTGGGAGGAGCTAACCACTGAGGGTTCCTATAGCCCCTCCCAAGGTTCCACTAGCCCCTCCTTTAGTGGGTAATTCTGCCCTCGGCAGGGAGGAGCTAAAGGTTCTGGTAGCTCCTCCTAGGGAGAAGAGGACTGCTGGCTAGAGACTCCCTCTGACCTGGATATGTTACTGCTCTGACTATGGCCATGTCCTCATACCCATACTTGTGTCATAAATAGTAGGCCATTTGAGTATGCAAAAAAATTAAATGTAATAGTGTGTGAGTATACTTTAAATGGCCGAATGTCATACTCATTTAGGCTTTGACAACAGCTGGTCAATTAGATATTGGTATATTTTCCGAAATCAACGAATAGCAGGAAACGCAATTGCGCATGACGCATTCTCAGTATGCTAAAATATATATATTTTTTAATAGTACGTGAATAAAAAATAAAAAAACGAGTATGGTTTAAATGCCAGGATGTTATACTTTGGATGCCATCTACCGTAGTGCCCTTCGTTTTGTTACAGGTGATAGTTTTGATACTCATCACACCACCCTGTATCAAAAGTTTTGCTGGACTTCGCTAAAGACTAGTAGACCTATCGGCTGCCTTTGATACTGTGAACCATCAGATCCTCCTCTCCACCCTCTCCGAGTTGGGCATCTCCGGCGCGGCCCACGCCCTTGATTGCGTCCTACCTGACAGTCGCTCCTACCAGGGTGGCGAGAATCTGTCTCCGCACCACGTGCTCTCACCACTGGTGTCCCCCAGGCTCTGTTCTAGCCCTCTCCTATTCTCGCTATACACCAAGTCACTTGGCTCTGTCATATCCTCACATGGTCTCTCTATCATTGCTATGCAGACGACACACAATTAATCTTCTCCTTTCCCCCTTCTGATAACCAGGTGGCGAATCGCATCTCTGCATGTCTGGCAGACATACAGTGTGGATGACGGATCACCACTCAAGCTGAACCTCGGCAAGACGGAGCTGCTCTTCCTCCCGGGAAGGACTGCCCGTTCCATGATCTCGCCATCACGGTTGACAACTCCATTGTGTCCTCCTCCCAGAGTGCTAAGAACCTTGGCGTGATCCTGGACAACACCCTGTCGTTCTCAACTAACATCAAGCGCGTGACCCGTTCCTGTAGGTTCATGCTCTACAACATTCGCAGAGTACGACCCTGCCTCACACAGGAAGCCGCGCAGGTCCCTAATCCAGGCACTTTCATCTCCCGTCTGGATTACTGCAACTCGCTGTTGGCTCTCCCTGCCTGTGCCATTAAACCCTACAACTCATCCAGAACGCCGCAGCCCGTCTGGTGTTCAACCTTCCCAAGTTCTCTCACGTCACCCCGCTCCTCCGCTCTCTCCACTGGCTTCCAGTTTAAGCTCGCATCCGCTACAAGACCATGGTGCTTGCCTACGGAGCTGTGAGGGGAACGGCACCTCCGTACCTTCAGGCTCTGATCAGCCCTACACCCAAACAAGGGCACTGCGTTCATCCACCTCTGGCCTGCTCGCCTCCCTACCTCTGAGAAGTACAGTTCCCGCTCAGCCCAGTCAAAACTGTTCGCTGCTCTGCACCCCAATGGTGGAAACAAACTCCCTCACGACGCCAGGTCAGCGAGTCAATCACCACCTTCCGAGACACCTGAAACCCACCTCTTTAAGGAAACCTAGGATAGGATAAAGTAATCCTTCTAACCCCCCCCCTTAAAAGAGTTAGATGCACTATTGTAAAGTGTTGTTCCACTGGATATCATAAGGTGAATGCACCAATTTGTAAGTCGCTCTGATAAGAGCGTCTGCTAAATGACTTAATAATAAATGTAAATGTAGTAGATCTCTATATTACTTCCTTTTTGTTTCCAGGGCCCTAGTTCATAAACTTACTGAGTTGCCTAACCCATTCACAGTATTGTTTAATTCTTGAGGTTCCTAGGTCTCCACCGAGCGAGTAAATCTGCTATTAGTTGAAGTTCTGGTGCAGTTTGAGCAAATTTAAGTATTGATTGGGGACTTATTTGTGGAGGAATGTATCTGTTTTTCTGATGATTTGGGATGTTTTATTTGTGCTTCCCATGACCTGTTGTTTGTATTTTAATATGTACAGTTGAAGTCAGAAGTTTACCAACACATACGTTGGAGTCATTAAAACTCATTTTTCAACCACTCCACAAATTTCTTGCGACGAACTATAGTTTTGGCAAGTCGGTTAGGACATCTACTTTCCAACAATTGTTTACAGACAGATTATTTCACTTATAATTCACTGTATCACAATTCCTGTGGCCAGAAGTTTACATACACTAATTGACTGTGCCTTTAAACAGTATGAAAATTACCAAAAAATGTATTCATGCTTTAGAAGCTTCTGATAGGCTAAATGACATAATTTGTGTCAATTGGAGGTCTACCTGTGGATGTATTTCAAGGCCTACCTTCAAACTCAGTGCCCCTTTGCTTGACATCATGTGAAATCTAAAGAAATCAGCCAAGACTTCAGAATTTTTTTTCGACATACTGCTCAGGAAGGAGACTCGATCTATCTCCTAGACGAATGAAAACTACCTTTTGTCAGAAGAAAGTCCAAAATCCTAATCCCAGAACAACAGCAAAGGACCTTGTGAAGATGCTGGAGGAAACGGTACAAAAGTATCTATATCCACAGTAAAACAAGTCCTATATTGACATAACCTGAAAGGCCACTCAGCAAGGAAGAAGCCACTGCTCCAAAACCGCCATCAAAAAGCCAGACTACGGTTTGCAACTGCACATGGGGACAAAGATCGTACTTTTTGGAGAAATGTCCTCTGGTCTGATGAAACACAAATAGAACTGTTTGGCCATAATGACCATCGTTATGTTTGGAGGAAAAAGGGGGACGCTTGCAAGCCAAAGATCACCATCCCAACCGTGAAGCACGGGGGTGGCAGCGTCATGTTGTGGGGGTGCTTTGCTGCAGGAGGGACTGGTGCACTTCACAAAATAGATGGCATCATGAAGTAGAAAAATGATGTGGATATATTGAAGAAACATCTCAAGACATCAGTCAGGAAGTTAAAAGCTTGGTTGAAAATGGGTCTTCCAAATGGACAATGACCACAAGCATACTTCCAAAGTTGTGGCAAAATGGCTTAAGGACAACAAAGTCAAGGTATTGGAGTGGCCATCACAAAGCCCTGACCTCAATCCTATAGAACATTTGTGGGCAGAACTGAAAAAGTCTGTGCGAGCAAGAAGGCCTACAAACCTCAGTTACACCTGCTCTGTGAGGAGGAATGGGCCCAAATTCACACAACTTATTGTGGGAAGCTTGTGGAAGGCTACCCGAAATATTTGACCCAAGTTAAACAATTTAAAGGCCATGCTACCAAATACTAATTGAGTGTATGTAAAGTTCTGACCCACTGGGAATGTGACGAAAGAAATAAAAGCTGAAATAAATAATTCTCTCTACTATTATTCTGACATTTCACATTCTTAAAATAGAGTGGTGATCCTAACTGACCTAAGACAGGGGATTTTTACTAGGATTAAATGTCAGGAATGGTGAAAAACTGAGTTTAAATGTATTTGGCTAAGGTGTATGTAAACTTCTGACTTCAACTGTATATGTTTGGGTATATTTATTTTTGTATATACAGGGCACATTTGTAAAACAGACCTAGGTCTCAATATGTAAAAAAATATATTTTATTAATAAAGCTTCAATAATAATACAAATAAATAAAATACTATTTTTTGACTCTTCACCTAGTAAAATTTGCACACTTTTCCCACAATCCATTAGAAGAGGTGGGCTGCAAGTGATAGGCCATAGTTCTCTTCAAATAGCCAAACAACAAAACCCAGCTACTTAGCAGGGAAGATGCCGAATAGCGAAGCTTCTGCGGTGGTGTTCAAATATAGGCTACCATCACTCAACTCCCAGCTCCTCAAGGCCTGCTTCAATTCAGGTATAATAAACTGATGTTCAATCAATTACACTCCCAGAGGCTTTGCTTTAGGACCTAAAGGTAAATGTCTCATGTAAACTGTTCCCACCACCGTCCCTGGGTCCTGTTCTCACCACCGACCCTGGGTCCTGTTCCCACCACCGTCCCTGGGTCCTGTTCCCACCACCGTCCCTGGGTCCTGTTCCCACCACCGTCCCTGGGTCCTGTTCCCACCACCGTCCTGGTCCTGTTTCCCACCACCGTCCCTGGGTCCTGTTCCACCACCGTCCCCCTCCCCCCTGGGTCCTGTTCACCACCGTCCCTGGGTCCTGTTCCCACCACCGTCCCTGGTTCCTGTTCCCACCACCGCCCCTGGGTCTTTTTCTCACCACCGTCCTGGGTCTTACAGTGTCACCAAGTAAATAACACGTCTCCTCGTTCCAGTTTCTATCCTGGCTATCCACCGTACGCACAACACTGCTTGGGTTTAGTGACTAAGAATTCATACAAAAAGAGTGAAGCACACACACACACATATTTACGGGGACACACACAACCACCCACGGTGCCTAAAGGGAGGGTTGGTGGTTGGGTCTGACACACAGCATGGGAGGGAGATTCCTGTGGAGTTCACCCAGTCCTGGCTATTCCTTCCTTTAATTGTGTGTCAACGGACGTGACAAGTCTCATCTGAACTGTCTGGAAACTCGTAAACTCTGTGTGTGTGTGTGTGTGTGTGTGTGTGTGTGTGTGTGTGTGTGGTGTGTGTGTGTGTGTGTGTGGTGAACCCTTTAAAATTGTAATGTGATTTGTGGATAAAGAATTTAAAGTGTGTGTGTGTGTCTCCTCACAAATAGATTAATTACCTTGGGTTTATGATTTATGTTTGTGTTCAGTAGTACAGCATGACCTGGCCCCCATACGCTCTGCAGTATAATTAAGCAATAAGGCACGAGGGAGTGTGGTATATGGCCAATATTCCACAGCTAAGGGCTGTTCTTATCCACGACACAATGCAGAGTGTCTGGACACAGCCCTTAGCCGTGGTATATTGGCCATATACCACAACCCCCAGAGGTGCCTTATAGCTATTATAAACTGGTTACCAACGTAATAAGAGCAGTAAAAATAAATGTTTTGTCATACCCGTGGTATATGGTCTCATATACCACAGCTTTCAGCCAATCAGCATTCAGGGATCGAACCACCCAGTTTATAATGGTCATTTTAGACATGCTACACTGTCATAATTTAAGTGATTAAGTAATCGGTGCCAAAAACATACAGTATTGTTACAGGAGTTTCTTTAAACCACGTTGAACTCATCAGCCAGTTTAACCAACAACTAGACTAGGGTTTATTGTCCAACTACACAGACTGATTTATCAAAAAATGAATATTGTGAACATTTTATGTACACTTGCTTTTTGTAGTCTTACAGATACATATATTTAAAAGTTGGGACTGTAGGGTTGCAAAATTCAGGGAACGTTCAATAAATTCCCTGGTTTCCCAGAAATCCTGGTTGGAGGTTTCTGGATTTTCTGCTTATTCCCTCCTGATTCTAGAAACCTCCAAACGGGATTTCTGGGAAACCAGGGAACTTATTAAAAGTTCCCCGAATTGTGCAACCCCTAGTTGGGAGTTATAAACAAATCTAATAATGTGAAGTGAAAATGACATATACATCTAGGATGAACTTTTAAACCCAGTCCTTACTCTTTCATCACAATGACTGGTCAGACAAAAAAAACAACTCACATTTGCATGGATTAACTGTAAGGAAATTGTTCTTTCATTTCAAAACAATGGCACTAACCTAGCTTGTGTTCATCGAACTACACTGCACAGCGCATTACTGGTATCCAGCTTTGTTTACGCGAAATAGCCACTGATAGGAAGTGTTCCATGCTTGGCATATCACGGTACATGTGCCATGCATGAAATCCATGGGTCTGAGGTGTGTGTGTCTGCATGCAGTGGTGGAAAAAGTACCAAATTGTCATACTTGAGTAAAAGTAAAGATACTAAAGAAAAGAAAAGAAAATGACTCAAGTAAAAATGAAAGTCACCCAGGAAAATCCTACTTGAGTAAAAGTCTAAAAGTATTTGGTTTTAAATATACTTAAGTATGAAAAGTACATTTAATTGCTAATATATACTTAAGTATCAATAATAATTTAATATTCTTTATATTAAGCACCATTCTTTTATTAACGGATAGCCAGAGGCATGCTCCAACACTCAGACATCATTTACAAATTAAGCATGTGTTTAGTGAGTCCACCAGATCAGAGGCAGTAGAGATGCCGGGGATGTTCTCTTGATAAGTGTGTGAATTGGACCATTTTCCTGTCCTGCTAAACATTCTAAATGTAACACGTACTTTTGGGTGTCAGGGAAAATGTATGGAGTAAAAAGTACATTATTTTCTATAGGACATTTTTCATAAATCAAAATCCAGTTAACCAGATTTGGAGACATGGCGGGGGCCAATGGGGTTAGCAGAATAATTAATATCCATTATTCTACAACCCCTGAGACACGGTTTGGCGCGCACACACACACACACACACACAGTGTTGTATTACTCTATTTCCCATGATTCCCTATATATGATCCATGATTGACAAAGTTATACACCAAGATAAATACACCAAGATGGCGCAGCGTGTTTGTTTTTGTCCCATGTAAAAATATTCAGCCTTTTTCGGGGTTTTCTGTATACATTTCATTATATTTCAATATTTTTTTTCCATTTTTAAATTAAATATACTTTCCTGTAACCCGCCTCACCCAATGTGGTACAGATCTGCTATTTTTTTTACCTTATAACTGGAACCTCCATCAGAGGCTCGCCTTCAGAAGCTAGCCAGCTAATTAGCTACTAGCTATTTAGTCATTGTTAGACACTACACACACACACCTTTTTGCACTATTGGTTAGTAAGCATTTCACGGTAAGGTCTACACCTGTTGTATTTGGCGCACGTGACAAATACACTCTGATTTGATTTGCTAGCAGTCTTTACCTTTAGCTCGGACACCAGTCGCTTTAGCCCGGATAATACCTGCCAGTCTGCACAGCGCAATATCAGCCCTGAGCATATCGGACTGCTTTTTCCCCTTACTACATCACCGGATTCCTGCCGCAAGCTTTGGACCATTACACCGGATCTTCGCAGCTAGCTAGCTACTACCGAGTGGCTATTGTGGCTAACCTTGCCTAGAAGCATGCACCAGTTAGCCTCGAGCTAGGCCCATCTCCCGGTTATCAAACAAAGTACTACAATACCACTCTTGCCAATTGGCCTGGACCCTTTGTCGACACGGTGCCCCGCCGATCCATCACAACTGGTCTGTTGGTCTGCTGACATAATTCGGCCAATGTGCTCTCAACCGGCCTCTGCGTCGTGGATGTTGGTGTAGATCCATCTGCCATCCCCGGCCCGCTAGCTTCCTGAACGCCGTGTCTCCCGCTCGCCTAGCGTAGTAATCGACTACCGAACGGCTCCCTGTTTCATCTATTGCTGCTCATTGGACCCTATAACCACTTGGCTACACAGCTGATGCCTGTTGGACTGTTCATTAACACGGTACTTCATTTTGTTTATCTGTCGGCCCCAGCCTCAAACTCAGGCCCTGTGTGTAGCTAACTGATCCTCTCTGCCCATTCATCGCCATTTACCCGTTGTTGTTGTCTTAGCTCTCCCAATCAACACCTGTGATTGCTTTATGCCTCTAATGTCAATATGCCTTGTATACTGTTGTTTAGGGCAGCTCTCATTGTTTTATTGTACTGCGGAGCCCCTAGTCCTGCTCAACATACCTCAGATAGCCCCCTTGTCCCACCGCCCACACATGCGGAGACCACACCTAGCTTAACTGGCACCTCCAGAGATGCAACCTCTCTCATCGTCACTCAATGGCTAGGTTTACCCCCACTGTACTTGCACCCTACCATACCCTTGTCTGTACACTATGCCCTGAATCTATCCTACCAAGCCCAGAAATCTGCTCCTTTAATTCTCTGTTCCAAATGCACTAGACGACCAGTTCTTACAGCCTTTAGCCCTACCCTCATCCTACTCCTCCTCTGTTCCTCTGGTGATGTAGAGGTTAACCCAGGCCCTGTGTGTCACCAGGCACTCTCATTTGTTGACTTCTGCAACCGTAAAAGCCTTTAACATCAGAAGCCTCCTTTCTAAATTTGCTTTATTCACTGCTTTAGCACACTCCGCCAACCCTGATGTCCTAGCCATGTCTGAGTCCTGATTTAGGAAGGCCACCAAAAATTCAGAAATTTCCATCCCAAATTACAACATTTTCCATCAAGACAGAACTGCTGAAGGGGGCGGAATTGCAATCTACTGTAGAGATAGCCTGCAGAGTTCTGTCTTACTATCCAGGTCTATAGGCAAACAGTTCGAGCTTCTACTTTTAAAGATCCATCTCTCCAGAAATAAGTCCCTCACTGTTGTCGCTTGTTATAGATCCCCCTCAGCTCCCAGCTGTGCCCTGGACACCATATGTGAATTGATTGCCCCCCATCTATCATCAGAGTTCGTACTGCTAGGTGACCTAAATTGGGATATGTTTAACACCCCGGCCGTCCTACAATCTAAGCTAGATGCCCTCAATCTCACACAAATTATCAAGGAACCTACCAGGTACAACCCCAAATCCGTGAACATGGGCACCCTCATAGATATCACCCTGACCAACTTGCCCTCTAAATACACCTCTGCTGTTTTCAACCAGGACCTCAGCGATCACTGCCTAATTGCCTGCATCCGTAATGGGTCCGTGGTCAAACGACCACCCCTCATCACTGTCAAACGCTCCCTAAAACACTTCAGCGAGCAGGCCTTTCTAATCAACCTGGCCCGGGTATCCTGGAAGGATATTGACCTCATCCCATCAGTAGAGGATGCCTGGTTGTTCTTTAAAAGTGCCTTCCTCACCATCTTAAATAAGCATGCCCCATTCAAAAAATTTAGAACTAAGAACAGACATAGCCCTTGGTTCACTCCAGACTTGACTGCCTTTGACCAGCACAAAAAAACCCTGTGGCGTATAGCACTAGCATCGAATAGTCCCCGCGATATGCAACTTTTCAGAGAAGTGAGGAACCAATACACACAGTCAGTTAGGAAAGCAAAGGCTAGATTTTTAAAACAGAAATTTGCATCCTGCAGCACTAATTCCCAAAAGTTTTGGGACACTAAAGTCCATGGCGAATAAGAGTACCGCCTCCCAGCTGCCCACTGCACTGAGACTGGGAAATACTGTCACCACTGATAAATCCACGAAAATCGAGAATTTCAATAAGCATTTTTCAACGACTGGCCATGCTTTCCACCTGGCTACCCCAATCCCGGCCGACAGCTCTGCACCCCCGGCAGCAACTAATGTGGATAAACCAGCCTGGTAGTCCTGTGTGGGTAAACCAGCCTGGTAGTCCCGTATAGTGTGTGGGTAAACCAGGCTGGTTTACTCACACAGGACTACCAGGCTGGTTTACCCACACGCCACACAGGACTACCTGGCTGGTTTATCCACACAAAGGACTACCAGGCCTGTTTACCCACACAAAGGACTACCAGGCCTGTTTACCCACACAAAGGACTACTAGGCTGGTTTATCCACACAAAGGACTACCAGGCTGGTTTATCCACACAAAGGACTACCAGGATATTTTTTCTAACTTGACTCTTTTTACCCACACATTGGATGTGAAATTTAATGTCTGCCCTGTACCGTCAGTATTGTGAACTAAATAGTTAGGAAACAAAGTCTCCAAAAATCACATCTGACTGATGCATCCTTTTATCAGAGCTAACCAGGCTTATCAGGGGCACAATAACTTGTTCACCACCAGAGGGGGAAAAATGACATGATTGAGTTAAACGGATACACAGCGATGGTGGAGAAGGTAAGAGGGAAAGACAGAAAGAAGACAGAGATTGCAAGAAAGAGAGACAGTAAAAGACAGAAAGAGAGACAGCAGAAGAGACAGAAAGAAAGAGAAAGGGAGACAGTAAGAGAGACAGTAAGAGAGAAAGGGAGACAGACATAGAGAAAGTAAGAGACAGAACGGGAGACAGGTGTCTGTATGTAGCCTCGCTACTTTTATAGCCTCGCTACTGTATATAGCCTGTCTTTTTACTGTTGTTTTATTTCTTTACTTACCTATTGTTCACCTAATATATTTGTTGCACTATTGGTTAGAGCCTGTAAATAAGCATTTCACTATAAGGTTAAATACCTGTTGTATTTGGCGCACGTGACAAATAAACTTTGATCTGATTTGAACGGGAAACAGAATGAAAGACAAAAAGAGAGACAGCAAGAGAGACAGAAAAAGAGATGGCTAGAAGACGCGGTGACGTTGACCACCGAACGTCGCCCGAACAAGGAGAGGGACCGACTTCGGAGAAAGTCGTGACAGAGAAAGTGAGACAGAAGGAATAAAAAGGAGACAGTAAGAAAGCAAGGGAGACAAAGAGATACAGTACAAAACACAGAAAGAGACAGAAAGAGAGACAGACAGAGAGACAGTGAGAGAGACAGTGAGAGAGACAGAAAGAGAGACAGCGAGAGAGGCAGAAAGAGAGACAGTGAGAGAGACAGTGAGAGAGACATAAAGAGACAGAAAGAGAAAAAGGGAGACAGTAAGAGATACAGTACAAAACACAGAAAGAGACAGAAAGAGAGACAGTGAGAGAGACAGTGGAGAGACAGTGAGAGAGACAGTGAGAGAGACAGAGAGAGAGACAGAGAGAGAGACAGAGAGAGAGACAGTGAGAGAGACAGTGTGAGAGAGACAGTGAGAGAGACATTAAGAGAGACAGTGAAGAGAGACAGAGAGAACAGAGAGAGAGAGAGACAGTGAGAGAGACATTAAAGACAAGAAAAGAGAAAAAGAGGAGCCCAAGTAAAGAGATAACAGGTCAAAACACAGAACGAGACAGCGAGAGAGGCAGAAAGAGAGACAGTGAGAGAGGCAGAAAGAGAGACAGTGAGAGAGGCAGAAAGAGAGACAGATTAAGAGACAGAAAGAGAAAAAGGGAGACAGTAAGAGATACAGTACAAAACACAGAAAGAGACAGAAAGAGACAGAGAGACAAAAAGAGATACAATACAAAACACAGAAAGAGAGACAGAAAGAGACAGAGAGACAAAAAGAGATACAGTACAAAACACAGAAAGAGAGACAGAAATAGAGCAAGGGAGACAAAAAGAGATACAGAGACATAAATAGAGAAAGGGAGACAACAAGAGATACGTAAAGAGTGACAGAAAAAGAGACAGAAAGGGAGACAGCAAGAGAGAAAGCAAGACAGAAAGGGAGACAGCAAGAGATACATAAAGAGAGACAGAAAAAGAGACAGAAAGGGAGACAGAAATAGAGAAATGGAGACAGCAATAGAGACAGAAAGAGAGAAAGGGAGACAGTAAAAGACAGAACGAGAGAAAGGGAGACAGTAAGAGAGACAGAAAGAGACAGCAAGAGAGAAAGGTAGTCAGAAAGAGAGGAGAGACAGAGAGAGAGAAAAGGGGAGACAGCAAGAGAGATAGGGAGACAGAGAGAGAAAGTTAGAGAGACAGAAAGAGAGAGAAAGAGAAAAAGGGAGACAGCAAGAGAGACAGAGAAAGAGAAAGGGAGACAGAGACAGAACGAGAGACAGAAAGAGGCAGAACGAGAGACAGAAAGAGACAGCAAGAGAGAAAGGTAGTCAGAAAGAGAGAGACAGTAAGAGAGAAAGGGAGACAGTAAGAGAGACAGAAAGAGAGAAAGGGAGACCGAGACATAGCAAGAGAGACAGAAAGAGAGAATGGGAGGCAGTAAGCGACAGAAAGAGAGAAAGGAAGACAGCAAGAGAGAAAAGGAGACGGCAAGAGGGAGAAAGAGTCTCTTGCTGTCTCCCTTTCTGTAAGAGAAAGAGTGTTTGAGACGAGTGTTAAATCCCACTCTGGCGCTGTTCTGTGCTGAGTTCCAATTAAGTTTCCAGAGGGGAACACACAGAACCCAAACTAGACGTGATAGAGAATAGGGCTGGGGCCAACAGACACCCAGGACCACTGTTACTACCTCTCTCTCTCTCCTTCCATCTCTCACTCCCTCTTTCTCTATAGATGTCTCTTCATCCCCCTCTCTAACAACATTTCTGATTCACTCTTGCTAAACCCCCCCTCTCGCTTTATTCACTCTGTCAACTTTTCCCCTCAACCTCACTGTCCCTGGGATCAGAGGGTTGAACGCACTGTCCCTGGGATCAGAGGGTTGAACGCACTGTCCCAGGCACAGATTGAAGCCGGGTCGCGCGAATGCTGCTTCATTACAGCTTAGGACTAACTCCTGGTTGTTATCGCGGGCTACGGACAGGCTTTGAGAGATAGTCTCCAAAATGTCTGTACACTTTAGTATCTGAAAATGTAATATCTAACGGTTCACTTTGTTGTTGTTGTGTGTCTATGACTAACAGTTTTCGAAAGATGAAAAGCACATTAAAAAAATAGATATATTTAAAGAGACATTTTAGGTTATTGGAAAATGTGATTCCTCAGTATCAGACGGTTATATTTAGAGCTGCTGGACGTGAGTCAGCACAATGCTTCAAGTCTCTACACTCTTAGAAAAAAAGGTGCTATCTAGAACCTAAAAGGGTTCTATTTGGCTGTACACATAGGAGAACCCTTTTAGGTTCCATTTAGAACCCTTTCCACAGATGGTTCTACAAATATGTATCTTTCCGTGTCTCCAGAACGAGTCCAACACTTCTAAACGGCCTGGCTAAAATGAGCTATCAACCGGCACATTCTCTCAGTCATCGAACAGAGACCAGGCCCATGTTATTGTTGGAGACAGCTTGAATTAACCCACCAAATCTCCATCGACCCCCCTCCGCCAGGTCACACTTCAGTGATAATGCCCGAGAAGCCGGTGTTTGGCGGATATATTGGCACGGGTGTTGTTAGGCCCGAGACGAAGTGTGCCAATATATCCTCCAAACTGTGCCAATATATCCTCCAAACACAGGCTTCAAGGGCATTATCACTTTTATACAACGGATTACCAACATATTCAAATAATGAATGACATATTTTCATTAAAATCGTTAATTTGGATGAATTTATTCATACTATTTCATCCTTCCACAAGATATAGTCCCACAAATCTAGGGTTGCTACCCAAGCCGGCTGGTCGTTCGTTCTATTGGTTCGGTTGCCAACGACCCGGTCGTTCAGTCTTTTTGTTCTGTGTCTATGGACGCCAAGTTCTTATCCCATGCTTGATAGCTAGCCAACTACGGCTAATTTACAGTCACGTCAAACAGTGCAGCCAGAATAACAACAGTAGTTGTATTTGCATTTGTTTATGCTGTTTTCTAGTGACATTTATTTGGATACATCCATAACAATGAGCAAATGAGGCGCAATTTCACCTGGCATAGAAAATGTGCTCTCACATCAGGACAATTGTTCAGATGAGCTAGCCACCTCCAGCCAACAACACAGCTACTGTAACACAATCACTTCAAACTGAAGCTGGAAAGACTGAAAACTAGCTGCACTTTGTTTCGTTTGACCTTTTTTCAATTGACATTTATTTATTTATATCCATAAACATGATGCCAGCTGATTCATGATCTCGACTGGCTGAGAAACGCTGCCTGCCGGTATGTCTCGTCCCGACACGTTCATTACTACGGGACAGCTGGGGATCGAATTTGAATATTGAAACAACGTTGCAAATGTCAGAGAGACAGACAGCAAGGTTTATACAAATCTCTGCTGTTGTAAACTAAATGTTAGTCTAAAGAAATGTGAGATAATGTCTGGATGCTTTTTATAGTGGAGATCAAGTATATAAATTGCTTGGCTGGGCTGATGAGACAGTGGATTGCGCAGTCAGATGGAACAGAGTAAATAGGCATTTTAACGTCATAGATTTAGCCGGTGGTAACTTGTGGTATAGACACCGACTGGAATGCGGATTTAAACAGCATTCAGGATTAGACCCATCCGTTGTATAAATCAGTATAGACAAGGTAAATGTTTCCCCTAACTACAGACCCAGGTTCAGCTCTTCACATTACGCTAATAGTTAAGGTTTTGATTGACAGTGATGGGAAAACCTGATCCTAGACCTGTGCCTAAGGTTGCTGACGGAGCAGACTAGTTGAATGCTACCCTAAGGCACAGATCTAAGATCAGCTTACCCTCCCCAGAGCCATTAGGCGGATAACAGACAAACAGACTCCAGATCAGCGTCTAGGGGAGAGGTTTATCTAAAGCAGTGGCCACAGACCGCTCCCTGGGTCTATCACTGTTATCCCTTGGAATGGATTCCACTTGACCCCTCAGGACACACACACACACACACACACACACACACACACACACACACACACACACACACACACACTTATTAATAGGCCTGGAAGTGTGT
>NW_019942924.1:96178-121275 GCF_002910315.2 Salvelinus sp. IW2-2015 | reverse complement strand
GGTGTGTGTTATAGTCGAGAGGTCGTATGGGGTATAGACGCAGCCAGGCAACTCCTAAATACACACATCACCAAAGACACACACACACCTCTCGGCTAAACAACACAACACACACACACACACACACACAACCACAACCACACACACAACCTAAACACACACAACCACCTAAACATAACACACACACCATATGTCTAGTATAGTGGGTTATAGGGACTTGAATCATCTATCTACTCTAGTGGGTTATAGGGACTTGAATCATATGTCTAGTATAGTGGGTTAATTCAGGCTGTCTAGTGGGTTAATTCAGGCTGTAGTGGGTTAATTCAGGCTGTCTAGTGGGTTAATTCAGGCTGTCTAGTGGGTTAATTCAGGCTTTCTAGTGGGTTAATTCAGGCTTTCTAGTGGGTTAGTTGATGCTTGTCCCTGGAACACCATTTGTCTATACTGTAGCCTGTAGCCCCCCCCCCTCCTCCTCCCTCCTTCCTGATCGGAGTCTGTAAGTCGTCTGATCATGGTGCTGGTCTACCGCCTAGCCGACAGGCAGCCAGGGACTTCATCCTCCACCCTGGCGGAGGGACAGAGGGTGTCACAGTACGCTATCTCACCCTGCACGGCCTGCGTTGGGAGTCCCACTACTGAGCACAGCTACGGACTGTGTGTGTGCCTACGCTGCGTGTAGGTGTCTGCTTGTGTGTGTGTGTGCGTGTGTGTGTGATTCCTTGAGCTAAAGGAATATATGTGTGTGATCAGATGAGCACAGGCCTTAGAGCATGTGTGTGTTTCATCTGCGTACTTGGCTTACTGTATGACATGGAGCCATAAGTACAATAGGTGTATACCTAACTGTTTTGGCCATTTCTGTATACTCTATTCTACATTTAATGGTTGAATTACACATTTTAATGTTAACAACTACATAGTAACTCTAACTTGTCCTGAATCTGGTCCCAAAGGCAGAAATCTGCCTGGACATGGATATTGTCATAGCGATGAAGGTAAAAACCAACATTTACGCTGTGTTTCATAATCCGATGAATCAGCTTCCGTGTACCCAGTCACCTTCAAACAACACGGTAATGCAAGTTGGATGTGGGTGTGTGTTCGTGTATGCACACATTCCTTCGTTCGGTCATGCGTGAGTATTTGTGGGCATATGTGCAGTGACGCTAACAGCTAATATAGTGACAGCTTCTTTTCAGACCCTAAAAACAACATTTGAGTGTGTGTGTATTTAGGAGAGTGTGTGTGTGTTTAGGTGAGTGTGTGTGTGTATTTAGGAGAGTGTGTGTGTGTGTGTTTAGGTGTGTGTGTGTGTGTTTAGGTGTGTGTGTGTGTGTGTCTGTCTGTCTGGCCATCTGAAAATTTGACCGTTAAAGAAGTGCTTCTGTCTCTGGAGACTATCTTGGCTGAGGCATCAGTTCACTGCACATAAACCGATTTGACTCGGAATCAGACAGCAAGTCATTTGTATGAAGAGTAAAATATATGGTGAATACTGGATTAGTGAGACAGAATCAGAGAAAGAAGTTGTTGTTATCTGTGTGAACGGAACTAACACACAGGTTGCTCTGGGAGACTGCTGAGACCTCTACAGTCTGGAATGTTTTCACCTCTTGACTTCCATGGGAAATCTACATTCTGGGTGCAACAGTCAAACCAGACCCACCTTTGTGACAAGAGGCTTTAAACACAAATAGTACCATACCATTTCCAGGGCCCATTATGAAAAACAGTATTTTTCACTTCCAGGTGAAGAACAACCATCTCATCATTGTAGGGTTGTGAGTGAACGGTAATGACGATATTGAGAACAAACGACAAATGCTTGAATCCAATTTAAGTCTTTTTTTTTTTTACATCGATGGAAGGATCGTGCTCAGACGAAACACCAAATATACATTAAATCTCGTCATATACTGCCAACTTACACAACATGTACAGTTGAAGTCGGAAGTTTACATACACCTTAGCCAAATATATTTCAACTCAGTTTTTCACAATTCCTGACATTTAATCCCAGTAAAAATTCCCTGTTTTAGGTCAGTTAGGATCACCACTTTATTTTAACAATGTAAAATGTCAGAATAATAGAAGAGAGAATGATTTATTTCAGCTTTAATTTCTTTCATCACATTCCCAGTGGGTCAGAAGTTTACATACACTCAATTAGTATTTGGTAGCATGGCCTTTAAATAGTTTAACTTGGGTCAAACGTTTCGGGTAGCCTTCCACAAGCTTCCCACAATAAGTTGTGTGAATTTTGGCCCATTCCTCCTGACAGAGCTAGTGTAACTGAGTCAGGTTAATAGGCCTCTTTGCTCACGCAGACTTTTTCAGTTCTGCTCATACATTTTCTATAGGATTGAGGTCAGGGCTTTGTGATGGCCACTCCAATACCTTCACTTTGTTGTCCTTAAGTTATTTTGCCACAACTTTGGAAGTATGCTTTGGGTCATTGTCCATTTGGAAGACCCATTTGCGACCAAGCTTTAACTTCCTGACTGATGTCTTGAGATATTGCTTCAATATATACACATAATTTTTCTACCTCATGATGCCATCTAATTTACGAAGTGCACCAGTCCCTCCTGCAAAAAAGCACCCCCACAACATGATGCTGCCACCCCCATGCTTCACGGTTGGGATGAAGTTCTTCGGCTTGCAAGCGTCCCCCTTTTTCTTCCGAACATAACGATGGTCATTATGGCCAAACAATTCTATTTTTGTTTTATCAGACCAGAGGACATTTCTCCAAAAAGTATGATGTTTGTCCCCATGTGCAGTTGCAAACCGTAGTCTGGCTTTTTTATGGTGGTTTTGGAGCAGTGGCTTCTTCCTTGCTGGGCGGCCTTTCAGGTTATGTCGATATAGGACTCGTTTTACTGTAGATATAGATAATTTTGTACCTGTTTCCTCCAGCATTTTCACAAGGTCCTTTGCTGTTGTTCTGGGATTGATTTGCACTTTTCGCACCAAATTACGTTCATCTCTAGGAGACAGAACGYGTCTCCTTCCTGAGCGGTATTGTCACGATCGTTGAAATGAGTAGACCAAGGCGCAGCGTGCGTAGAGTTCCACATAATTTTAATAAACCGAAACTCACTGAACAAAAACAACAAACAACCAACCAAACAAAACGTGAAGCTACTGTTGTGCACTCAGGCAACTAAATGTAGACAAGATCCCACAAACACAAATGAGGAAATGGCTACCTAAATATGATCCCCAATCAGAGACAACGATAAAGAGCTGCCTCTGATTGGGAACCATATCAGGCAACCATAGAAATACAAAACACCTATATGACCCACCCAAGTCACTATCACGCCCCAACCAACACAGAGAAAAAACAGCTTACTATGGTCAGGGCGTGACAGGTATGACGGCTATGTGGTCCCATGGTGTTTATACTTGCGTACTATTGTTTGTACAGATGAACGTGGTACCTTCAAGCGTTTGCAAATTGCTCCCAAGGATGAACCAGACTTGTGGAGGTCGACAATTTCTTTTCTGAGGTCTTGGCTGATTTCTTTTGATTTTCCCATGATGTCAAGCAAAGAGGCACTGAGTTTGGAGGTAGGACTTGAAATACATCCACAGGTACACCTCCAATTGACTCAAATTATGTCAATTAGCTTATCAGAAGCTTCTAAAGCCATGACGTAATTTTCTGGAATTTTCCAAGCTGTTTAAAGGCACAGTCAACTTAGTGTATGTAAACTTCTGACCCACTGGAATTGTGATACAGTGGATTATAAGTGAAATAATCTGTCTGTAAACAATTGTTGGAAAAATTACTTGTGTCATGCACAAAGTAGATGTTTTGTATGCATTGGTACATCTTATCTTCTTAGTTTTCCACACGATTTCCAAAGAGGCCCATACCATCCTGAGAAGGGTTAACTAGCACACTGAACACACAACTCTTTGACGTGTCCAGACAGATAGAGAGGGAGCAGCTTGTTTTAGCCAAGTAACATGCACATACTGTAACGCACGTCGTCGGGAGAAGGAGAGGAGGACCAAGGTGCAGCGTTGTAAGTGTTCATATTATTTAATAAAATACACACCACTTGACAAAACAACAAACACGACAAACGAACAGTCCTGAAAGGTGAAACAAACACTAAACAGGAAACAACCACCCACAAACACAGGTGGGAACGGGCTACCTAAGTATGATTCTCAATCAGAGACAACGATAGACAGCTGCCTCTGATTGAGAACCATTCCAGGCCAAACACACAGAAATACAAAACAAGGACAGCATAGAACACCAGACATAGAATGCCCACCCAAACTCACGCCCTGACCAACCAAAATAGAGACATAAAAAGTGTCTCTACGGTCAGGGCGTGACACATACAGTAAAACATAGTCAGTTCCCCATCATCATTTTGGCCCAATCTACAGGTACGCCAAAACAAACCTAATTTATTCTTATTACAGATACCGAAGCCAGTTTGCCGTATTCTTGGTAAATATTGAGTTGTGTTCAGCACAGCGATGCATCTAATTAGGACTTGTCACATTTATGAAATCTCATTAAAAAAACATGGATCGTTTTTCAGTGGGAGAGATTGTAGTATACACTGAGACAGACAAGTGAGTGTGGTGGTGTGTTGTCTGCCTGTCGTCTGTGTGTGTGTGTGTGTGTGCGCGCGTGTTGTCTGTGTGTGCATGTGTGTGTTGTCTAAGTTTGTGTGTGTGTGTGCATGTGTGTCGTCTCTGTGTGTGTGTGACCTTGCGTTGTAGGGCTTGGCTCTGTATTTAGGTGGAACATGAAGCAGCGTGGAGGTTCTTATCTCCCCTGTCTGTTTTGGAGTGGAACACACATCGCCTGCCTGGAGGGATCGCTGCCTGGCCTGGAATGTCCTGCTGGAAACGTTTGGCTGAACACGACAGGTCAGAGGTCACCTGTCAGGATGCTGGTCAAACTCCACGCAGACTGGAGATGATGAGTTCAAGACAACTGGGAACTCTGAAAAAAACGAGCTCTGACTGGACAAAATCATTTTGAACGGTCATCCAACTCGGAATCCCATGTCGGGAACTCTGGCCTCTTTCTAGAGCTCCGACTTCAATATCACTTATGTCATGATTTGACCTCATTTTTTAGAGTTCCCAGTTGTCTTGAACGCACCATGAGTGGAGATGAGATGGATAATAAGATGTTCAGTAGGTTTCTGGGAGACGTGTGGAGCCCGGAGAGATGAATGGGAAGGAAGATAAGATAAGGAAGACATTTGAAGGATATGAGATGTTCAATTCCTGTGTGACCAACTGGCTTTCAAACCCAGGATGTCCATGCAACTCAAGACTGCGCATTAGCTCTGGCAGAAAACACAAGTCCTCAGGTTTCAGCCAAGTATGGTTCATTGAAATGACTTCACAGCAGTAGGTCTAACATAGTATCCACGTCTGACAGTGTCTTTCTCCCTCGAACATCCCTCTTACTCTGGATTTCATTGGACTTTCCACAAGACAGTGGTCCATTTAAAACAAAAGCAAACCTTCGACCCAAAACCCAAATACTTCTTCAATGTTAATGAAAAATCCACTCAGGTTGTGTTGGACATGATGAACAACGTAAATAATCAACAACATATTATGAAACTACCATACTCCTCCCTAAGACGTAATTACAGAACAGCCAATCTGACCAGTGATGAACAGTCAGCTTCACTGATAGGATCTCCAAAGTTTTGGCTCGGGCTGACCAAAATCTTAATATAGGAGTTGGTATTCTGTTGTTTTTGCTCTAGCCGGTTCCCCTTTAAAAAATACGAGCCTCGCAGCCTCTCTGCCGTGTTTTGTTTGGCCTATGGGATAGGCAGCTTTCAATTGGAGACATCTAAGGCAGCATGTGATGGATTCTCTGCTCTCCACTAATGAAGCCCACGTCCATAATCAGACAAGGAGGAGGCTGACTGGTTGTGTAGGCTTTCAACAGATGAGGAGGAAGCTGAGTCTATTGGGCTGACTGGTTGTGTAGGCCTTCCAACAGATGAGGAGGAAGCTGAGTCTATTGGACTGATACTGGTTTATGTAGGCTTCCAACAGATGAGAGGAAGCTGAGTCTATTGGAGCTGACTGGGTTCGTGTAGGCCTTCCACGAGATGAGGAGGAAGCTGAGTCTATTGGCTGACTGGTTGATGTAGGCCTTCCAACAGATGAGGAGGAAGCTGAGTCTATTGGGCTGACTGGTTGTGTAGGCTTCAAAGATGAGGAGGAAGCTGAGTCATTGGGCTGACTGGTTGTGTAGGCCTTCCAACAGATGAGGAGGAAGCTGAGTCATTGGCTGACTGGTTGTGTAGGCCTTCCAACAGATGAGGAGGAAGCTGAGTCTATTGGGCTGACTGTGTGTAGGCCTTCCAACAGATGAGGAGGAAGCTGAGTCTAATTGGGCTGACTGGTTGTGTAGGCTTCCAACAGATGAGGAGGAAGCTGAGTCTATTGGCTGACTGGTTGTGTAGGCCTTCCAACAGATGAGGAGGAAGCTGAGTCTATTTGGGTGACTGGTTGTGTAGGCTTCCAACAGATGAGGAGGAAGCTGAGTATTGGCTGACCTGGTTGTGTAGGCCTTCCAACAGATGAGGAGGAAGCTGAGTCTATTGGGCTGACTGTTGTGTAGGCTTCCAACAGATGAGGAGGAAGCTGAGTTATTGAGCTGACTGGTTGTGTAGGCTTCCAACAGATGAGGAGGAAGCTGAGTCTATTGGCTGACTGTGTGTAGGCCTTCCAACAGATGAGGAGGAAGCTGAGTCTATTGGGCTGACTGGTTGTGTAGGCTTCCAACAGATGAGGAGGAAGCTGAGTATTGGGCTGACTGGTTGTGTAGGCTTCCAACAGATGGAGGAAGCTGAGTCTATTGGCTGACTGGTTGTGTAGGCCTTCCAACCGATGAGGAGAAGCTGAGTATTGGGCTGACTGTTGTGTAGGCTCCAACAGATGAGGAGGAAGCTGAGTATTGGCTGACTGTTGTGTAGGCCTTCCAACAGATGAGGAGGAAGCTGAGTATTGGGCGCTGAACTGGTTGTGTAGGCCTTCAATCAGATGAGGAGGAAGCTGAGTCTATTGGGCTGACTTGTGTAGGCCTTCCAACAGATGAGGAGGAAGCTGAGTCTATTGGGCTGACTTGTGTAGGCCTTCCAACTACTGCACTGGTTCATTCTACTGTATCTGCACGTGAACCACACATTGGCTCAATTGTGGGAAGTAATAGATGGCTTTTCACTCAATTGTCTCCTAAAGCACTTTGTATTGTGTTAGTGTTTTTACAAGTCAAGCACTACATCATGTGCTCTCTCGAGTCTGCAACTACATCAAGAGAATAGGGGTGAGGAAGGAAAATGGGAAATGTTCCTATTAAACACCATACAACTTTCACAACTTCATTTTGGGGGAAACAATTCCCAGACTTATCTAACCGCAGTAAGCCTTATTCCGAACACATGTTGAGGTCTGGTTGCCTTAAAATCAAATATAAACCTTGTTTTAGTTTCCGTCCGCCTCACAGACTATGTTAGGTCCCCAGGACAGGTGAGACAGTTCGGAGCATACAAGCCTTAGCTGGGAGAAAAATAATAAAACAGATTATATAACTTTTTTTTTAATAGAATAATAAAATGCCTTGATGTTGAGAGTGTGTTGATGTCTACCACACAAATCACATTGCTTGAAAAGGAGGCATGTGGGACCTGGCAACGCCACTTTGTGTTTGTGGGCCTGCTTGTTGACACGAGTTCTTTATATGCTATAATTGTTTTGATTTACTCATCGTTGTCCAGGAAACGGGACAATCTTTGGGCCAGGGTGCTGTGTGCACTCCTATCATCCACAGCATGTCTATAATCACAACCATGTGCTTTCCCATTCAAATGAACATATGGTTCTAACTTCCCCCCCTATTTTGACTAATACATACCTGGGTTTCTGACTAGTAATACCCTCAAATGAATTTTTCTTCTTTTATTTGCAACACATGAGGCTGGTTTGGGAGCGGAGAGCGGAGAGGGAGGAATGTTACTGAGAATGATTTCACCTTGCATGCAACCCAGCTCCATCTCTCTTTACCCTTTATTAATAGTCTGTTATATAGCTGGTGCCACCATGATGTCTATATTCTCTTGTTGTTCTATATGTAGCTTCCGTTTTAGCCTCTCTATCAAGTCTACCATCTCTATCATTACACCATCTCTATCATTACACCATCTCTATCATTACACCATCTCTATCATTACACCATCTCTATCATTACACCATCTCAGGAGAACAGTGAAGAATGGAGCCCCTACATCCAAAACAGATCAAACGATTTAATCAACTTCCTCATACAGCCTTTATCCATTCACTTAAAAGCCACAGATATTATCAATAACTGAGAATAGAGAATGCGGTCTATATCTTTCTCTCTTATGAGGTCTCTCTCGTTCCTTCCTCCTCTCCTGTGAGCTGAATCAAAGCTGCATATTTTCCTTTCCACCGAGAGGATTTTCTGTCCTTGATAAAATTCACCATCCAAAGCTCTTGTATCCACAATACAACACCTGGAAAAAGAAACTGTCCGTTAACCTCTGCTGCCCTCGGTTTGAAAGCGCTAGGTCCCGTCTTCACCACCACGTGCGAGAGCTGTTTTTGAGCATTTTGTTACACATCTAATAATAGAATAGACTGAAATTGATGAGCTCATGTTTTCCTGCAGAGCTCAAGGCGAGGGTATGGGAGAAAGATTTACATTTCAGATAGTTTTTTTAACATTTTTTAATCTTCCTGGCGAACAGCTGATGAATGAATAATTATGTCATGCCTTAGATTAGATCAATGTCAATGTTATTATTAACGTAACAGAATCGTATCGTATCTTACTGATACCTCAGAGACTATACTAGGTCTGCGTACTTAGGCAACTCAAATCTTTATCCACTGTGTGTGTGTGTGTGTGTGTGTGTGTGTGTGTGTGTGTGTGTGTGTGTGTGTGTGTGTGTAACAGACCAAAGTGAACATTAATTCCAGGCAACCTTTAAGCTTCTTTAATGAAGTTAATAGATCTGTCTGTAGTGATTGATGTTTTGTAGGCAACCATCCCTCTTCTAATCCACTCATATTCATCCATGCGTTCCTACTTTATCAAACCACTAAGATCAATCCACAGTACTCCCATCTGATTTCTGCTTCCCTGTTGGCAAAGGCATAGAGGAGTAAAAACATTCAATTATGTCTTAATTTCCTCTGAATTTAGGTTCTACATCTGGTCAGAGAGACAATCATTAGTTTAGACATTTATTAATACAGACAAATATACTGTATATCTCCAATATATATGCTTTGCTGAATTAGAGCATGTGGTATCACACAATACTGTTAATCGTTTGTACTGGATTGATGACTGAAAATATGACCGTTCATCACGGTTTCAGTCCAGCCAATGAGACCATGTTTCAGAAGTACAGTATAGCTGGCCCATCTCTTAGAACACGCGATACAATGGAGTGGAATGTCATACAGCCATGGAATGACTCTCTCCACCAGAGCTGTGAGCGGCAGAAGAGCAGCTGGTCCATCACAGGGACTCGTGTTAGGGATTAAATCTATGACATCATCTCATCTTGTTAATAAGTTGTTGGAGACTGAGGGCAGAAGCAGCACCAAATACCAGTGCCACCTCATTCACTTAAGAGTACATTCAGAGTGAACCATCGTATGTGTCCTCAGTGTCAATTATGAGGGTCTCTCTCTCTCTCTCAGCTGCAAACCAGTTTCAACTGTACATTCCAGCTAGGTGAGCATTGGCTTGGCGAAGGGGGAAACTTACTGCAAAAAGTAAACTATCGATGTCCAGTCAACATGCAGGCAGCACTCTTGGCGTAGTACAGATTGTTTTAACAACACAGGTAATGATGCTGTATTTATGTGGCTGAGATTAGAGGTCCCTGCCAGTATACAGTACGAGGTAATATTTGCCCTGAGAAATACTAGATCCATCAACTAATCCTCCGTCGTCGTCAAGCCTTTCTCCGTTCGGAGGTGAGCGGCGGCTCGATGATGAATGAAATTTCACGGTTGAATTAGGAGCTTAAAACAACCGCAAAGGAAACACATTCCACCTGCTGCCCATAAAGAAAATGTTGGGCCCTTAGTTGTTAAGAGTGTTTTTATTTTCTCCTCGCTCTCATAGTTCCGATCAAATCTGAGATATAGCTTTTGGCAATTGTGTAGAGAGCGCTTTTGTAAGATGAGGGCGCTTGCCAAGAAGTAAACAAATGCTTAGAACAGAACATTACTATGACCACTGAAGTACTACCCCTGTAACCATGGCGTCTGATCTCTGGCATGCACACGACCATCTAGTAGTTATAGTTACAACTAGTTAGACACATTTGTTTGACAACAGAGCCATTCACCAATAGGATGACATCAAAGGGACATCAACGTACGTGCTCATACTGACATTTCATTAAATTTGTCCTCTTATCGAGTACTGGCATCTGTGCATCTTGTGCATCTTTCCTTTTCAAGACGCCTCGATATGTATGCAGATACATGGGCTCCGATACAGGAACCATACGTTTTAGTTTGAAATGATTCGGTACGATTTGGTTTGATTAGAGAACGAATCGATGCGATTCGGTTTGATGCTATACGATGCACTAACATTTGTTGCATAAACACATTCATTCCATTCTAAATTCAAATCTGCTACTGATGGAGTTTATGAGCTGGGCCTCTCTGAGCTGGATCTGTCTGAGATGACTTCTGTGTGTGTGAATTATGTATGTCTATGGTGTATGTACAATGTAGGCACCTAATCTGAGCCATAAGGAAGGCAAGGCATCTCCCACCCCACTACCACTACCAGATTAGGGCCATAAAGAAGACTAGGCATCTACCATCCCACTACCACTACCAGATTAGGGCCATAAAGGAGACTAGGCATCTACCATCCCACTACCACTACCAGATTAGGGCCATAAAGGAGACTAGGCATCTACCACCCCACTACCACTAACAGATTAGGGCCATAAAAGGAGACTAGGCATCTCCCACCCCACTACCACTAACAGATTTGGCCCATAAAGGAGACTAGGCATCTACCACCCCACTACCACTACCAGATTAGGGCCATAAAGAAGACTAGGCATCTACCATCCCACTACACTACCCAGATTAGGGCCATAAAGGAGACTAGGATCTACCATCCCACTACCAACTACCAGATTAGGGCCATTAAGGAGACTAGGCATCTACCACCCCACTACCACTAACAGATTATGGCCATAAAGGAGACTAGGCATCTACCACCCCGCTACCATTAACAGATTAGGGCCATAAAGGAGACTAGGCATCTACCACCCCGCTACCATTAACAGATTAGAGGGTCAATGTAGCCTATGTTTTCATCCCCCCACTTTGGTTCTGAAATCACCATCACCCTAATTAACTTGTCCTTCATGCAGATTAAGTGTTTGAGCTAGTAAATTATAAACATGTATTGTTTACAAATTTGCTGTAACATAGGCAATTAATATATATATCACAATTTTGAATTTCACCCCATCTCAAAATCGAATGGTTTTGACTGTTTGGTAACTATTGAGTGATCTTCACTTTTCCTCTGGCTACGGCCATGCTTCGCAACAGTGACTGCTATATCTGTATATCAAAACATTACCATACACTGATTGTTTAAAGCAAAACGACCAAAACTATTGCTGACGGTGAACCTGAACAATCAAAATGAAATACATTATAAGCCTCGATCGGCAGGTATTGTCAGATGAAAGTTGCGTCTCCGGTAGTTGACTTTTATTCCAGTAAAACACAATTTTCAACTGCGCACTGAACAATAACCTAGCAAATGCCATAGCCTGTCAGTCAACTAATACATCCTAATATCAGGCAAGACATTTCATCATTAGAATGCTGAAGGTGCCGATCAACTTTCAGGAACAGGCCATCTATCTCGCGTCGGTCAGGGCGCACTTTGACTAGGCTACTGATATTGCCCGGGGTTGTTCGGCCTGAAAAATGACTTGTAGATCAATGACTGTCAACACTGTTACAAGCAGTTCGACACTGAAGGAGCAGACGCATCAGTTGTCACAAAAGATGATAGGTTGGCCCATTTTCACAAGGTAGAAAGAATGTAACATGACCCCCCCTAAAAAATGTGAACCGCAATTCATAAGGTTTGAATCGATTTTCTGACCGATGCATGCTACATTTGGATCAGATTGGGGTCCGCAGACCATTTTCGGGGACCGATGCTTATTGGTGAATCTTTACAGCCCTCTCTATACCCACTGACATTTCATCAATCCGCCCTCTTGTTTGTAATTCTGTCTTGCCTTTTCGTCATTATTTGTGTTATTATTTTTACCATCGACGACCACTTTGGAAACAAGCGTGTTAATTAATACTTTTAAGTGATATCCTCTGGGTCCACATTGTACATTTTGTTGTATACTGTATATATATATATATATATATATATATATATATATATATATATATATATATATGTCTGTTACCCAAAATACATTAAAATTCATTAAATGATTATCTACAATAACCATAGTATTATAACAGTGGGTGGGTGGGTGCACTTAATTGACCCCGACCCAAGATCCCAATTACCACAGTGATCAAGTGATCGTCTCCTCTCGCTTTATTGGTCCAGATGGGTGTAATATTCAGTCCGTGGGCCAATCATCCTCCTCCAAATCACCATGGAATTCACATGAAAGCAAGGCATTCAGGGAGGTGAACGTGCAGCACGCCAAGGAACAGATTGGAACAATACGGTTCTCCACTGCAGGTGTCGGGGAACCCACTCGTGCCAAACAACCTTTTCCCTCCTCCTCCTCATCCTCTCCTTCTCCTCCTCCCTCGTTTGGCCAAATTAAAGTAGTATTTCCCAGATTTCTATCAGGTAAAGCTGCATGTTTTCACATGAAAACCCTGTGAAGAATTACACTCGGACTGAACCCCCTTACAAATCGGTAATCGGAACGCTACCCAATCAAGATCTTTGATGTGGGGCCAGTGAGACTCGTTTGCAAGGGTATGAGGCTTGTAGTCTGTAAATACCTCTCCTTTATATAAAAGCATTTCACTAATAGACAGTTCAATCTGAATATCAGGAAGTCAGTTCTTGGTTGAATTGTTTCAAGTCACACATGACGGGAGTAATCGATCATTTGAATCAACCTGCTCTTGATAAGTTCATATGATGCCATTCAAACAACAACAAAGCCGTTCTTGGTAAACAAACAGCTGAGGAATATTTGGCTGGAGAAATGGCACCTCTCTCAACTTCATAGATAGAGCTATGAATGCAAGGACTGGCTCGCCACGGGTTGAGGCTATACAGCTTTTGTTTAAAACTAACATTGTTTAGAAACGTTGGAGTAAAACAAGTCTATATTTTGCTTCTGATGGGGTACGACAGTTGAACTAACACCATGATGTATTTATAAGTTATATATATATATATTTTTTTTAAATCAATGGGTATATATCATTAACTTAAGTCAAAAAATGGATGTAACAATCACAGATTGCCCCTTTAAGTGGTTACAGGAAAAAGGCTGACTTGTATCTCCATACTGTAATCATGACTTAATTTCCATCTTCTGCATTGATCTGGAAGCAATGCACCTGGACGCATTAGACTTGTTGTTGTCCAGCTATTTTACGTCAGTGCAGGATTAAGGAAATGAGACAAGGAGAGGAAACCATTTAAGACAATTGAGGTGCACCCATACAGTCCTGTGACTGAATCACGTCATCCTATACTAACTAGTGGAGGAGGCAGATTGCTGTATTCTGTCATTGCTGTGAAAGTTGTCCTATGAGCTACAATGGGAGGGTATAGGCATCTAATGCCAAACGTGTGTGAACGATGCCATCCTGTGGACTCCCTCAACACCTTGACAGACTTGACATGACGAAGGGATCTAGCCCTCTTTTCATGTCTAACTCACCATCTAAACAAGATACAAATTAATATAAATGTGCGCAGTTTCTTCGAAATGAGGAATGTTGCATTTTAAACATCTATAACTTTGTTTGAGGTTTTTTAACAATACAAAAGTCTAGATTAAAAGTCCCCCCTTCACAATAATTTTACTGATTTAAAACAAGTTTTGGCAGGTTATGCTTTTTCCACTTAGGGTGGTCATATGTGATGCGCATTTAGGAGTTACAAGGTTAATACAACTACTAGAATCACATGTGAGGAGCATTCATTTACTCTACCATCCTGAGAGAGAACAGTGCAGTCCTCATGACAAGATGCCAACTATGATTCTCTGGATAGGGGCCAAGTCTGAGACGCTGCTGGGTTCATGTTAACACACAGACACACACAGCAGAGTGTTTTTGGTCTGCAGACGTTTACAAAATCTTTATTTACAACGAGCTTTAGAAATAAGATATGGGGATTCTCGCATCACCATTATATACTTGAGTAAATTAAAAAGGCTGCTATGACCGAATCAGACTTATCTTTACATTACATTAGGACTCTGTCATCAGGTCTTTGGCAAGAGAACCAGGAGACATGGACAAGATTCTGAAGCATTTTACTGTTTTATTTAGTTCTCTCCGTCTCGGTCTCCCTCTCTATCTCGGGCCTGATATGAAAGAAGAAGGAGGAGAGAGGAGAAGAAGAGAGGAGAATGAGAAGGAGAGGAGAGGAGAGAAGGAGGAGGAGAAAGGAGAAGGAGAAGAAGGAGAACGAGCGAGAAGGGAAAAAAATGAATGGCTAAAATTGAGGAGATTCCAGTTTGTTTGTCCGCCTCTTCCATTAATCTCAGACTACCACCACACATGACATAATGGAAAAGTAGTGAAGAGAGGAGAGGAGAGGAGAGGAGAGGAGAGGAGAGGAGGAGTGAAGTAGGAAAAGGCTGTATTCCTCTCACCGTCCCGTTCGTTTCGCAGGGAGTCCAGGGGGATACATCATTCTAAAAATACATGCTTATATCACTGGAATTCATCTTCAGACCCTTGTGATGCCAGTGGCATTTAAACTGGTTTGATTAGGGCTGTGAAGTTAAAAAGCAGAGCGTACAGATATTTCAACACAGATTAATCATCAGGTTTTATCCGGCGCAGGGAGGAACATACTTACCTATTTGCCTGGTACAGTGCCTTCAGAAAGTACTCATACCCCTTGACTTATTCATGATTTTGTTGTGTTACAGCCTGAATTCAAGTGATCAAATAAAATAAAAATCTCACCCATCTACACAAAATACCTCAATGAAAAAGTGAAAATATGTTTTAAGAAATTGTTGCAAATTTATTGAAAATAAAATGCAGAATGTTTTCACACCCCTGAGTAAATACGTTACATTCACCACTGGCAATGATGACAGCAAGTCTTTCTGGGTGAGCTTTCCACACCTGGATTGTACAATGTTTGCAGATTATTCTTTTTAAAATTCTTCAAGCTCTGTCAAGTTGGTTATTGATCATTGCTAGACAGGCATTTTCAAGTCTTGCCATAGATTTTCAAGCAAATTTAAGTCAAAAAGGTAACTGGGCCACTAAGAAACGTTCAATCTCGTCTTGGTAAGAAACTCTCCAGTGCATATTTGGCCTTGTGTTTTAGGTTATTGTCCTGCTGAAAGGTGAATTTGTCTCCCGGGGTGTCTGTTGGAGAGCAGACTGTAGCAGGTTTTCCTCCAGGATTTTGCCTGTGATTACTGTAGATCTATTCCGTTTATTTTATCCTGAAAAACTCCTCAGTCCTTGCCGATGACAAGCATACCCATAATATGATGCAGCCACCACTATGCTTGAAAATATGGAGAGTGGTACTCAGTAATGTGTTGTGTTGGATTTGCCCCAAACATAACACTTTGTATTCAGAACATAAAGATAATTTCTTTGCCACATTTTTGGCAGTTTTAATGTAGTGCCTTATTGCAAAGGATGCATGTTTTGGATTTTTTTAATTCTGTACAGGCTTCCTTCTTGTCATTTAGGTTAGTACCTAGGTGTCTGGCTAGACTGCAAACTCTCCTTCCAGACTCATATCAAACATCTCCAATCCAAAATCAAATCAAGAATCGGCTTTCTATTCCGCAACAAAGCCTCCTTCACTCACGCCGCCAAACTTACCCTAGTAAAACTGACTATCCTACCGATCCTCGACTTCGGCGATGTCATCTACAAAATAGCTTCCAACACTCTACTCAGCAAACTGGATGCAGCTTTTATCACAGTGCCATTCGTTTTGTTACTAAAGCACCTTATACGACCCACCACTGCGACCTGTATGCCCTAGTCGGCTGGCCCTCGCTACATGTTCGTCGTCAGACCCACTGGCTCCAGGTCATCACAAGGCTATGCTAGGTAAAGTGCCGCCTTATCTCAGTTCACTGGTCACGATGGCTACACCACCCGCAGCACGCGCTCCAGCAGGTGTATCTCACTGATCATCCCTAAAGCTAAAACCTCATTTGGACGCCTTTCCTCCAGTTCTCTGCTGCCTGCCACTGGAACGAATTGCAAAAATCTCTGAAGTTGGAGACTTTTATCTCCCTCAACAACTTTAAAAATTGCCTATCCGAGCAGCTAACCGATCGCTGCAGCTGTACATAGTCCATCTGTAAACTACCCACCCAATTTACCTACCTCACCCCCCATACTGCTTTTATTTATTTACTTTTCTGCTCTTTTGCACACCAGTACCAGTATCTCTTCTTGCACATGATCATCTGATGATTTATCACTCCAGTGTTAATCTGCTAAATTGTAATTATTCGATTTATTGCCTACCTCATGCCTTTTGCACACATTGTATATAGATTCTCTTTTTTTCTACCATGTTATTGACTTGTTTATTGTTTACTCCATGTGTAACTCTGTGTTGTCTGTTCACACTGCYATGCTTTATCTTGGCCAGGTCGCAGTTGCAAATGAGAACTTGTTCTCAACTAGCCTACCTGGTTAAATAAAGGTGAAATAAAATAAAATAAAAATAAAATAGTATTGTGGAGAAACTACATTGTTGATCCCAGTTTTCTCCTATCACAGCCATTAAACTCTTTACCTGTTTTAAAGTCATCATTTGCCTCCTGGTGAAATCCCTGAGCGGTTTCCTTCCTCTCCAGCAACTGAGTTAGCAAGGATTATTTTTTTTATTTTTTATTTCACCTTTATTTAACCAGGTAGGCTAGTTGAGAACAAGTTCTCATTTACAACTGCGACCTGGCCAAGATAAAGCATAGCAGTGTGAACAGACAACAACACAGAGTTACACATGGAGTAAACAATAAACAAGTCAATAACACAGTAGGGAGAAAAAAACTAGTCTATATACATTGTGTGCAAAAGGCAATGCCTGTATGTTCGTAGTGACTGGGTGTATTGATACACCATCCAAAGTGTAATTAAAAACTTCACCATATTCAGAGGGATATTCAATGTCTGTTTTTATTTTATTTTTACCCATCTACCAATAGGTGCCATTCTTTGCAAGGCTTTGGAAAACCTCCCTGGTCTTTGTGGTTGAATCTGTGTTTAAAATTCACTGCTCAACTGAGGGACCATACAGATAATTGTATGTGTGGGGTACAGAGATGAGGTAGTCATTCAAAAATCATGTTTAGCATTCTTATTGCACACAAAGTGAGTCCATGCAACTTATTATGTGACTTGTTAAACACATTTTTACTCCTGAACTTATTTAGACTTGCTATAACAGAGGTGTTAAATACTTATTGACTCAAGACATTTAAGCTTTTCATTTTTTATGAATTAAAAATATAATTCCACTTTGACATTATGGGATATTGTGTGTAGGCCAGTGACAAAAAAAAGCTCAATTGAATCCATGGCAGAAATTATTTTCTTTCAGAAGGCCTGTATGGAATTTCGAAGTTGCGGAAGAAAATAAGATAAATAGTTTTTATTCTTGGATTGACGTGAATCTTCATATTTATGTTGTTCTCACGTGTGATTGATTCAGCCAATCCCATCAATCTGCTGATCACGATCATTAGTATCATTGACATTGTCAACGTCTAAGTTGAATTGGTCTATAGCCAGCTAAACCTGGCAAATTTAAGATAATACCTAGGATCAGGATTCAATCAGCGACCTTGTACTATGGCAAGTTTTTTACATAATACTTAGAAAATGTTATTCTTGTTTATATGTTTTCATTTAATTTGAATTATAACTAATAGTATTAAAACTCACCCTTCTTGCTCACATTGGTTGAGGGCTGCTTCCTGGTTGTGTGGTTGCTGAGGTCCTTCTTGTCTTGGGGGTCCTCATTGTCCTCTTTAGTCTTTAGGTGTCCAGGATTTTGCCTGTTCTCCTTACTGTGGACAGACAGCTCAGTAGTTTTCACTCCATTCATGCTGCGCTTCTCTCTGTATGACTACTTTACTGGGAACCATATCCTGTCAGACAGAGAGAGAACAAATCCTGTCAAAATCAGTTCCCCTGTGTGAGTGAGTGAGTGAGTGAGTGAGTGAGTGAGTGAGTGAGTGAGTGAGTGAGTGAGTGAGTGAGAGAGTGAGTGAATGAATGAGTGAGTGAGAGAGCGAGTGAGCGAGCGAGAGGACACATCCTTTCACGACTTCATAGGCTGATATCATAATATCACAGAGGCCTCCGTGCAGGATATTGTTGCTGCCTCAGCGTCTGTCCACTCCAGGTTAAAAACCACAGCTGGTCAATTAAAATCCAACTGACATCACAAAACGAGAAATATATACGCCACAGACACGTCACACAACGAGAAATCTATGCCTTCACATTCCCAATGACCACGTGTTTCTAGACCCGGTGGTGGTTAACCATTCTGTTAGTGTGTGCCGTTCCAACAGCGTTTTGTATTGTCTTTAGTTAAGAATCCATCTGAGCCTGGAGACGGCACAGCGACCAGCATGCTGCATGCGTCCGTCTGTTTACAGAGCTTAAGCCCACGGACAAGTCCTGCTTCTCTCGCCATCCGCCCTCCACATCAGCCAACTTCTTCATTTACCGAGTTTACAAAGAGCAGACCTTCTTCCCCCTTCTTCCTTATTCCCAAATAATAAACACTCCATGCTCAGCGGATTCAGTAGCATTGAGAGAAAACCGTCGAGGTGAAAAACGAGGCCCCTCACTCTCGTCCATAGACAAGCCAAGTCTTCTGTTCTGCCCGGGGCCCCGTACATCATCGTCCACTGAGGGGTCTCACAGGGCATCGTGAACTTGCATCACTGTTTTCTTTAATAAGCTCTGTTTGGAGAACCACTCTGATGCTTAGAGGACAACCGTTCCCTCATATGTCACGCCTCCTGAAAACAGCTGAGGTATCAAAAAGCTAGGCTACGTCGGCCAGTCTGCCCGGTTACAGGGTGTCGGATAGGTAAAGGTCTAAATATTTTAATAATGAAAACGTATTATTGTGTAGATTTATAATGAACACGTATTAGTGTGTAGATTTATAATGAACACATATTAGTGTGTAGATTTATAATGAACACGTATTAGTGTGTAGATTTATAATGAACACATATTAGTGTGTAGATTTATAATGAAAACATATTAGTGTGTAGATTTATAATGAACACGTATTAGTGTGTAGATTTATAATGAACACGTGTTAAACTAATAGTCCTAACGCAATCCTTCCCAAACCTGATTCAAATCAACTTTTACAAGCCTTTCACGACTAGACAATTTATAGTTAGTTACATTCATAATATTACACATTTGCTTGACACATAGCTGACCATTTTCATTACAAGTCAAGGTTAGCTGCCTTACAAAATGACGCCACAGACATTCGCCAAGACTTGACCAAACAACCATGTGAGGGAAAGGAGAGCCCATCGGAAACGTACTGTGTGGTAAGACAGATACAGTATCTGGTCCCACAGATATGTGTAGTGCACGTTGAGCAGACAAAAAGGGGGCTTGTATACGTCCCATAAACACGAGCTGGGGGGGAAACAATAACAAAGCCAAGCATTTACCTCAGAAACAAGACAACACTTGCAGTAAATTACCCTCCATAAAATAGCAGAAAAGAAAACATGCCTCTATGCACTCCTCTTTTAATGAGGTCTTAACTGATGGGCCGGAGGTTGAAAGCCCACCCATCGCCAAGGACCGAGGGAGCCCACCCTGTTATGTTATATCACAGTGACAGCCTAACCAAGGCCAGGGCGGGACAGGACAGAGATGGCTGGCATACTGTGTGGCCTACATGGCGTTAGCTATAGGATGACAACTACAGGAGAAGAACAAACAAATCCCCTCAATAGATAGATTGTAGGTGCTTCAGTCAATGTGATGAAACATTGGAAAAAGCTCAGAAGTAGTTCTAGAACGGGTTCTAATGCTCTGTTCTAATGCTCTGTTCTATAGATACCTGCCCAGCCCATGTCCAGGGTAAGGTGGGACTGAAGTGCAGAACATGTGGCCCAAAACGATCCGCATCTTCAAAATATGTTTATGTTATTTGCCGATGGTATCTGGATGCTTAAGAGTGGGATAAGACATTTGGTTGCCATTTAAAATGTCATTTGGTTTTCTATAAAGATGTAGAGAGGACTTCTCCTAAGTCTCCCTATTGATTTCATTTACATTACATTTACATTACATTTAAGTCATTTAGCAGACGCTCTTATCCAGAGCGAGTTACAAATTGGTGCATTCACCTTATGATATCCAGTGGAACAACCACTTTACAATAGTGCATCTAACTCTTTTAAGGGGGGGGGGGGTAGAAGGATTACTTTATCCTATCCTAGGTATTCCTTAAAGGGTGGGGTTTCAGGGTCTCCGGAAGGTGGTGATTGACTCCGCTGACCTGGCGTCGTGAGGGAGTTTGTTCCACCATTGGGGGTGCCAGAGCAGCGAAACAGTTTTGACTGGGCTGAGCGGGAACTGTACTTCCTCAGAGGTAGGGAGGCGAGCAGCCAGAGGTGATGAACCAGTGCCCTTGTTTGGGTGTAGGGCCTGATCAGAGCCTGAAAGGTACGGAGGTGCCGTTCCCCTCACAGCTCCGTAGCAAGCACCATGGTCTTGTAGCGGGATGCGAGCTTCAACTGGAAGCCAGTGGAGAGAGCAGGAGGAGAGGGTGACGTGAAGAGAACTTGGGAGGGTGAACACCAACGGGCTGCGGCGTTCTGGATGAGTTGTAGGGGTTTAATGGCACAGCAGGGAGCCCAGCCAACAGCGAGTTGCAGTAATCCAGACGGGAGATGACAAGTGCCTGGATTAGGACCTGCCCGCTTCCTGTGTGGGCAGGGTCGTACTCTCGAATGTTGTAGAGCCATGAACCTACAGGAACGGGTTCTGGAGAAGAGAGGAGGGTATAGGGTCAAGCGGGCAGGTTGTTGGGCTGCCGGCCGTCACAAGACGCGATATTTCATCTGGACGAGAGAGGGGAGAAAAGGTCAAAGCACAGGGTAATGGGGCAGTGTGAGCAGAACCAGCGGTGTCGTTTGACTTAGCAAACGAGGATCGGATGTCGTCGACCTTCTTTTCAAAATGGTTGACGAAGTCATCCGCAGAGAGGGAGGAGGGGGGAGGAGGATTCAGGAGGGAGGAGAAGGTGGCAAAGAGCTTCCTAGGGTTAGAGGCAGATGCTTGGAATTTAGAGTGGTAGAAAGTGGCTTTAGCAGCAGAGACAGAAGAGGAGAATGTGGAGAGGAGGGAGTGAAAGGATGCCATTTCAATGAAATTACGTTGAACCAACGTGGAATAGACGTTGAATTAACGTCTGTGCCCAGGGGGGATGTGTTATGGGCAGTAAGTCACTGTCTTGTCTTTGGACATGTGGCAATTAGAGTTTATCCCTATTCTCCTGACCTTATCGATTCCCTCAATTTGGAGAAAGAACCCTGGATGTGTCATCATCCCCTCGCTCTAATGGTAAACAGACAGAGGAGTAATGCAAGTTAGTAATCTGAGCCACATTTCACTTTCCCGTTGTCGGTGCCTGCATTGGTTTAAGTGGTGATACGTGAAGTCTTATAGCACAAGAGACAGCTAGCTCCCTGTTTGTTTGTGTGGTCAAAGTCAATGTTTATAGGCCTATATGCTATGTATGACATACGTTCATCTTATTTAGTCAATGGTTCCACTGTGTGGGCTATCCCATAATGGTTTTCAGGAGAAAACAGTTCAACGCAGGTTACAGTATTAGCTTACAGAGATATCCTCCAAATCCCCGGCTCCTCTCACTGACAGATTCTTTAATCCAGGAATGTTGTTATTTTCTTTTGTTTTTTTCTGTTCCTGTTGGACCACCAGCTGAGCTGAGGGCTGGCTGGCTGGCTGGCTGGCTGGCTGCATGCTTTCTTGACTGGTCTTATTTATGTCAGGGTTAAGCCAAGACTTCCACCACTGGGAATTAATACATTTTCAATTGAAGCTAATTAGGATATTCTAGTCGTTTATCGTATTATAGTCCTGCGATAGTTGCTGGCACACAAACTATAGTCCTTCTTTAACCATGTTATTTGGAGGCATCTATTGTAAGGTGCTCTAGACAACATGATCTACTAAATGTGACAGTTATACCGGCATCTTATCCCAAGCTAATTATTTAACTGTCTCTGTTTTACCACAACTTACTTCGAACACAGAGTTTGGAGAGAAAAAAAGTTGTTATTCTGGTCCATATTTGTGGATTTTCTCTCATATAAAACAGGCCCCCAGTGGATTTGTAGGGTAAGAAGCAGTATGTAGAGTATTGGCCTCTCCAACTAACATGGTGTCTATTCTCTGAGTATTTCCCTGCGGTCTCACAACCTCTAACATGTCCTAATGCTAATGCCTGCTGGGCATTCCATGGAGCTAATGAAGTAGGAGAGGATGGAGGCGCTGGAATCCAGCAGCATGATGGGTAATATGAGGATGAAATATGAGCCTGTATCAATGAGTGGTGACACACTGTTTTAAACATAGAAATAGAATCCATTCCTATTTGAGTTCTATGTTATGTTATTCTATGTTATGGCTTACGTCATTATTTGGTTCTAACATCACACTGGACCCTGGCAAGCCAAAGGCATGCTTTAATCCCAAACTGTAGAATCCTTGTCATAGTCTGTGTAATAGACGACTACAACATGAGTCCTTCCACACGCTAGAGAGAGAAAAAAAAGTGGTGTTTCAGGATTTGTTTTAAAGTAAATAGACTTTGGACTAATGAAAAAGTACCGGTTCTATGTACCCCACGCTTTGCCACTCTGACAACTTGTTATTAAATTATTTTTTAAGAGAGGATTTAGAACTTTTGCCATTCTATTATAAACAATGGCATGGGCCATATTGAAAATATTTACTTAATTCTCCAAAGTGACTTATGGCAACGCTGGTCACTAAACAGAGTCGGAAGTGTTATGGCGTCAGGTGCCACTGCCTGTACACTTGTTTATAGGAAAAGCCCATCTGGCTTTGGCTAACACAGGCAGCCCGCTCTGGTGACCCCTCGGCTTGTTCGAATGGAAAATATAACAGGAGTGTTTGCTAAGCAGCTACAGTAGTCAACTTTCAGGTGACAGACAAGACAATGTTGTCTCTTGGAAACCCAGGCCCTCTTGGAAACCTGGCCCTCTTGGAAACCCTGGCCTCTTGGAAACCCAGGCCCTCTTGGAAACCCAGGCCCTCTTGGAAACCCAGGCCCTCTTGGAAACGCAGGCCTCTTGGAAACCGGCCTCTTGGAACCCAGGCCTCTTGGAACCCAGGCCCTCTTGGAAACCCAGGCCTCTTGGAAACCCTGGCCCTCTTGGAAACGCAGGCTCTCTTGAAACCTGGCTCTTGGAAACCCTGGCCCTCTTGGAAACCCAGGCCTCTTGGAAACCCTGGCCCTCTTGGAAACCCAGGCCCTCTTGGAAACCCAGGCCCTCTTGGAAACCCTGGCCCTCTTGGAAACCCAGGCCCTCTTGGAAACCCAGGCCTCTTGGACACCCAGGCCCTCTTGGAAACGCAGGCCCTCTTGGAAACGCAGGCCTCTTGGAAACCCAGGCCTCTTGGAAACGCAGGCCCTCTTGGAAACCCTGGCCTCTTGGAAACCTGGCCCTCTTGGAAACCCAGGCCTCTTGGAAACTCTGGCTCTCTTGGAAACCCAGGCTCTTGGAAACGCAGGCCTCTTGGAAACCCTGGCCCTCTTGGAAACCCAGGCCTCTTGGAAACCCTGGCCCTCTTGGAAACCAGGCCCTCTTGGAAACCCTGGCCTCTTGGAAACCCTGGCCTCTTGGAAACCAGGCCCTCTTGGAAACCCAGGCCCTCTTGGAAACTCTGGCTCTCTTGGAAACCCAGGCCCTCTTGGAAACCCTGGCCCTCTTGGAAACCCAGGCCCTCTTGGAAACTCAGGCCCTCTTGGAAACCCAGGCCTCTTTGGAAACTCTGGCCTCTTGGACACCCAGGCCCTCTTGGAAACTCTGGCTCTCTTGGAACCCGGCTCTATTGGAAACTCTGGCTCTCTTGGACACCCAGGCCCTCTTGGAAACCCTGGCCCTCTTGGAAATCTCTGGCTCTCTTGGAAACCCAGGCTCTCTTGGAAACGCAGGCCTCTTTGGAAACCCTGGCCCTCTTGGAAACCCAGGCCCTCTTGGAAACCCTGGCCCTCTTGGAAACCCTGGCCCTCTTGGAAACCCTGGCCTCTGACCTCGGCCTGAAACCCTGGCTCTTGGACCTCTGGCTCTCTTGGAAACCCAGGCCCTCTTGGAAACCTGGCCTTCTGGAAACCCGACCGGCCTCTCTTGGGAAACCCAGGCTCCTTGGAAACCCAGGCCCTCTTGGGAACCCAGGCTTCTGCTTGGAACCCAGGCCTCTTGGAAACCCTGGCTTCTTTGAAACCCGGCCCTAGGCCCTCTTGGAAACCCTCGGCTCCACACTGCTGGAGACACGTCTGGCCCACAAAGTCGTTGGAAACCTGGCTGGTCGGCTGTGGAACAGCCGCAGCCTTCGGTTTGAAACCAAAGAGGGCTGGCGCCCCCCTCTTGTGAAACGGCTTTCATGCGCGCACTACTTGGAAATAGACAGTGGGCGCACGGTTTTCCCGTTAGGAAGAAAGAAAGCGGTCTAGCGCTCTGGGGTTTTCCAAATATGTGGAAACAGGGCTA
>NW_019942924.1:85219-90298 GCF_002910315.2 Salvelinus sp. IW2-2015 | reverse complement strand
CTCTTGGAAACCCAGGCCCTCTTGGAAACTCTGGCTCTCTTGGAAACCCAGGCTCTCTTGGAAACTCTGGCTCTCTTGGAAACTCTGGCTCTCTTGGAAACCCAGGCCCTCTTGGAAACCCAGGCCCTCTTGGACACCCAGGCCCTCTTGGAAACCCAGGCCCTCTTGGACACCCAGGCCCTCTCGCAACCAGTAGTAGAACTATCAAGGGGGAAAAAACATTTTATTTATTTTTTATTACACCCATCTTGGGGGAGGGGTTTATAAATGATGACAGCTTTGCAGAAGCTTAGCAAAATGTTCAAGTAGGTGATGACTGGATGAGTGGACCAAATATGTCTTCCCTGCCTGTTGCTTTGATATCCACCTATGCTGGGAGAGATCAGATAGATTTTAGGATGTTGGTTTACTGCATGGCTCTATTCTAAATTCCATCCATCAATAGTATTGGAAAAGTGACAGTTGGTTGTGATTGATTGTTGAATGGTAAATCAAAGACAATACTTTCTGAAATAAATGTGGGTTTTTCTATCCAAGCTAATTTGATTCAGTTCATCATTCAGATCTTGGTGACAAGCCGACAGAAACACAATAAAACTGTCTCGATTCTCGTCATCAGTTGTCAGTGATGTGCTATACGCAAATAAAACTATATAAACAATCTCTGCGTTCAATCCACAACAGCAAACCTTCCAACTCCCCTTGTTCTCATAGATCTCAGACTTATTCGAGGTCATTCAACAAAGAATTATTAAGCTTATTCCTTTGGAAAGATATATATTTTAAAAACTTTTTTGAACTTATCCTCTGCAGCAGAGGTAACTCTGGGTCTTCCTTTCCTGTGGGGGTCCTCATGAGAGCCAGTTTCATCATAGTGCTTGATGATTTTTGCGACTGCACTTGAAGAAACTTTGAAAGTTCTTGAAATGTTCCGGATTGACTGACCTTCATGTCTTAAAGTAATGATGGACTGTCATTTCTCTTTGCTNACTGCACTTGAAGAAACTTTGAAAGTTCTTGAAATGTTCCGGATTGACTGACCTTCATGTCTTAAAGTAATGATGGACTGTCATTTCTCTTTGCTTATTTGAGCTGTTCTTGCCATAATATGGACTTGGTCTTTTACTAAATAGGGCTATCTTCTGTATACCCCCCCTACTTTGTCACAACACAACTGATTGGCTCAAATGCATTAGAAAGGAAAGAAATTCCACAAATTAACTTTTAAGAAGGCACACCTGTTAATTGAAATGCATTCCAGGTGACTACCTCATGAAGCTGGTTGAGAGAATGCGAAGAGTGTGCAGAGCTGTCATCAAGTCAAAGGGTGGCTACTTTAATGAGTCTCAAATATAAAATATATTTTGATTTGTTTAACACTTTTTGGTTACTACATGATTCCAAATGTGTTATTTCATAGTTGTAATATCTTCACTATTATTCTACAATGTACAAAAGAGTAAAAATAAAGAAAAATCCTGGAATGAGTAGGTGTGTCCCAACTTTTGACTTTTACTGTATATTTGTATTCTGGACACTGACATTGCTCGCTCTGATAGTTCTTAATTTTTCTTTTTACTTTTTGGATGATGTGTGTATTGTTTTGTGTTGTTAGGGTATTATTACTGCACTGTTGGAATCTAGAAACATAAGCATTTCACTGCACCTGCGAATAACATCTGAAAATCTCTGTACGCAACCAATAGTATTTGAAATTACTTGGGTAGATGTAGCATGGCAAATGTACATTTTACTACGTTAACTCTGAGGCCAGACTGCTTTGTCACTACCTACACTCACTCAAAAACACTGAGGAAAGCGAGGCCATGTTACGATGGGAGGTGAAATGGAGACAAAACATAGAACGTTGCTTTGGAGGATATCTGACAATCAAATCTAAAAAAAAATCTCAGCATAGTGTGCACACATTACATTTACATTTTAGTCATTTAGCAGACGCTCTTATCCAGAGCGACTTACAGTAGAGTGCATACATTTTTATTACATTTTTACATACTGAGACAAGGATATCCCTACCGGCCAAACCCTCCCTACCGGCCAAACCCTCCCTAACCCGGACGACGCTATGCCAATTGTGCGTCGCCCCACGGATCTCCCGGTTGCGGCCGGCTGCGACAGAGCCTGGGCGTGAACCCAGCCCAGCCTGGGCGCGAACCCAGAGACTCTGGTGGCGCAGCTAGCACTGCGATGCAGTGCCCCTAGACCACTGTGCCACCCGGGAGACACACCATTTCAGAACCCGACAATACAATATAACCAACCGTCAAACTTTTTCCCCCCACCTGTTTGTAAAGTGGTTGAGTATGTATCTGTGATGAATATGAGGCAGCTACATACTACCACTGTCCAGTCTGTCTGTGATCTACGGTAACAACACAGCTGTAGCTTCTGGTATTCTCCTCCAACACTGTTTAGCTCTATGGGTTTCATAGGCATCAATCACCAGAGGAATTGGGCCGGGGTGTTTCCCTCTACACAGCAAAACAGTGGAATATGTCCCAGGCCAGGACCTCTTAAGTGTACATTCAACAGAAAAATAACTGGAATACACAGCGCTAAGAGCTGGCGTCTCTGTCTGGCAACAAACGCCAAAAAAGACGAAGATGATGGAGAAAAGAGAATTCGTTAATACTTTACAGTTCACCAGATGTAGCCCGGGTGTTATGACAAATATCCTAACCATTAATCCATCCACCCATCCCCTCCAAAATATATCTAACAACAAAGACTTTAGACATGTGATATTTAGTAATGAGGGACGTTACAGATAAACTGATAGAAGTAGATTTCAGAATGTTGAGGTCTAAGGAGTATACATAGCGTGGATTACATGTTCTATATGATGTCATTCTGTGGGACTAGACCTACATATTGTGGATTCCACGTCACGTGCCTCCCAACACAATAGAAGCAGCAGACATTACAGAGCTCAAGGAGCGGGCGACTCAGGGAGTCCAGAATGCTGGAGCTACTCTCTTACATCTCCTGATAGACTACATCTGGGATTCAATTCCAGCATGTCACACAGCCTCAGCCAGGTAGAGCATTGGCTGGCACACACACAAAGTGTCTCTATATACAGTATGTCTTGGTCCGACGTGCTGTTCCTGTCCCCCCCCCATCCATTTAGTTTCAGTTAGGTAAACCGAGAGCTGCTTGACATATTTTCACGTTAAGGGAAGTTCTCTAGGCTCACTGTCTCTCCCAGGTACTGCTAATGTGATGTTTAACACAGTGGTGTAGTCAGTGGTGTAGTGGTGCCTGGATAAGTGGGTATACTCTAAACAAAAATTTTGCCAACAATTTCCTAAAACGTCCCCACCCCGGCGAAGGAAAGGCGTTCTGTGTTAAAAATACTATGTTTTCCTATAGTTTTCATTTGAAAATTAATTTTTTTTTAAATAGAAAACTACAAAATGTTTATGTTTAAGGCCACAACAATGCTAAAACCACATCAGGAGAACATTTTTGCAGTCTGGGAAAAATTTAAATACATTTCTTTGGGAAGGTGTAGATGTGCAGCTAGCAAGAGACTGTTTGGCTAGCTGTGTCTCTGTACTGTACAATAGGCCTACATGTGATGGCAGATTTTGTGAAACAAATGCCTTCTCAACTGACACAAATCATCAGAATATCATTCGGCCAGGTAGGCCTACTTTGCAGTCAACATTTAAAATGGGAAGTTTTTTGGGGAAAGCCTTTTTTGGGAAAATGTTCATTCAAAACAATGCATGACGACTGGATTGCGCATCGCAGAAAATCTCGCCACATCACACCTCGCCACATCACTCCACGCCACACCTTGCCACATCACTTCACACCACACGCTGCGCCACATCACGCCACGCCTCACCACACCTCGCCACATCACATCTCGCCACATCACACCTAGCCACATCACACCTAGCCATGCCACATCGCACCTCGCCACACCTCGCCATGCCACATCATGCCACCTCACACCTCGCCACATCACATCACGCCACATCACACCTCACCACGCCACACCTCACCACATCTCACCACACCACATCTCACCACGCCACCTCACACATCACACCTCGCTACATCACGCCACATCACACCTCGCCACGCCACATCACACCTAGCCATGCCACATCGCACCTCGCCACGCCACACCTCGCCATGCCACATCATGCCACCTCACACATCGCCACATCACATACACCTCACCATGCCACACCTCACCTCACCACGCCACCTCACACCTCGCCACATCACATCACACCTCACCACATCACACCTCACCACGCCACCTCACACCTCGCCACATCACACCTCGCTACATCACGCCACATCACACCTCGCCACGCCACATCACATCATACCATGCCACCTCACACCCCGCCACATTACACCTCGCCACATCACACCTCGCTACATCACGCCACATCACACCCTCGCCACGCCACATCACATCACACCTCGCCACATCATACCATGCCACCTCACACCCCGCCACATTACACCTCGCCACATCACATCACTTCACACCACACTCGCCACATCACACCATGCCTCGCCACACCACATCACACCTCGCACACCACAGCTCGCCACATCACACCACACCTCGCCCACACCACATCGCATCACACCTCATCACATCACAGCTCGCCACATCACGCCACACCTCGCAAGCCACATCACACCATGCCTCGCCACACCACATCACACCTCGCTACACCACGCCACACCTCATCAAGCTCGCCCACACCACATCACACCTCGCCACACCATAGCAGATCAGAGCACACGAGACCACAACACAGCAGAGCACGCCAAACCACACAGACTAATTAGGATTTAATTTAATTTAACCAAATTAAGGAGAAATGACGTGACCCCACAATTATGGTCTAAATTTGGTCCAAATCTGAGGAACACAAATAACTTTGTAAAAGTTTTGTTTTTTGGGAGACTGGAATGTTGAACTGAATGTGAACACGTACAGGTTAGGTCTAATTTAACACCTTGTTGCATAAGAACCTTCCTGCAATGAAGAAATCCAGCGACGCGAGTCTACATCTCTCCTTT
>NW_019942924.1:54836-79685 GCF_002910315.2 Salvelinus sp. IW2-2015 | reverse complement strand
ACATCCAATGTGCCAAACCGAGAGAGGATGAATCAAGAGCTGGAAACCACCTCAGATGTTATTGTCTCCAACAACCCGTCACAATGGTCGTCTTCATGGTTTGGCCGAGTACGCGCACAACACCTTGTGCTCCTCCCCACTGGTATGTCCGCACGAGTGTCAGTTTGGCTATGCTCTCCATTGTTCCGAACAGGAGGCAGAAGTCAGTGTGCTTCAGCCTCGAGGTTCATCAGACGCTGTCGGCTTACGTGGAAGAAGGCTCGTCTTAATCTTCTGCGTTCCTCACAGAGGTACCAACAACAAGCCAACAGACGTCCCGTCCCGGCGCTACCCTGCGCCTCGGCAGAGAGTATGGCTCTCAACCAGAATTTACCGCTACGGGTGAGTCTCGCAAACTGTCCCAGAAATCATCGGTCCCTTTAAGGTTGCCAGAAAAGTGAACCCCGTTACTTTTCGCTGCACTTACCCAGATCCCTTAAAATTAATCCACGTTTCACATTTCTTATTAAAAACTGTTGTTTTTCTCCCCTTATCCCGGCAGGCAGACCTCCCCTCCGCCCGTATCATCGGAGGCCAGTCGGCTTATACCGTCCATCGGATACTGTTCCCGCCGGGGCAGCGTCCTGGCAGTATCTGGTGGACTGGGAGGCTACGGTCCCGAGGAGGCTCCTGGTTCCTGCCAAGGACATACTGGACCCTGACCTCATTCGTCAGTTCAGGGTCTCCACCCTGAGAAGGCTGGTAGGAACGTCAGGAGCCGTTCCTAGGGGGGGATTCTGTTGTCAGGTTTTGGCCAGGACTGTTCAGGTTTTGTTCACTAGATGTCCCCCTTGCACTTTTTTTGTACCTTTTGTTTTTTCTTGCCCTAATTATTGTTTGCACCTGTAAGTCATTCCCTTGTTAGTATTTAACCCTGTGTGTTCCTCAGTTCCTTGCTCAGTGTTTGAATGTTAGCACCCAGCCCCAGCCTTTGTGAACATTTTTCTCTTGTTGAATTTTCCAGAGGTTCTCTGGTTTTGTTCTCGTGTATTTTTGGATTGATCTTTTGAGGTTTGTTTTTTCCCTTGCTGTTTTTACCACTTTGTGGATTTTCTTTTGTATTTTGGAAGATATCTATTTTTTATTAAACCACCATCTCTAGTACTGCTGTGTCTGCCTCATCTTCTGGGTTCTGCCAATTATTAGTGACTGTTTCTCGCACCGGGTCCTGACAAAAAATGTATCAACCCCTACAAAAATGTCCATGAATTATATTCCACATAATAATTCACATTTCCTGTTGCTGCAGGATTATTTTCCTGCTAAAAGCAAACTGGCTCAAATGAAGATCCTACATCTGTATGTACATGTGAGGGAATGAATGGATGCTTCTTGGCGTCGTGACGTCAGTTTTCAAAGGGGAAGAGGTTGATATCTTCGTAACTGTATTGTCTACAGCCACATGGACAGAAACCCTCTCGATAAGATGGTGTGATGTTCCCGTTCCTCTGGTCTCATCAAGGGCAAAGGTTCAGAAAAATGTATCTGAATAATATTACATTATTTTATATACTCCAGTAGATGGCTATCATTGAACAATGTGGTATAAATTCTAAATCTGCTAACACTGTAAATTGTATTCACTCATTTCAACATTTTATAAACAAGATACTTGGCCTATGTATATGAATATTTCAAGGTCGCCCAGTAAATCAGCATTGTTGTGACAAATATAGTATAGTATCTTTAAGCTATAGCATAGCATGATAGCATCTCTTTCACACAGCTAGCCTATACTCCCCTATCAGCGTATGATTTATTTATTTAAGTGACACCACAGCTAAGCCCTGAAGTGCTGTGATTATTTTAGCAACACAGTCAGTGACAGCAGTCAGAGATAAGTCTGGCTAATAGCAGCTTGTCCTTATTGTGTCTGGCTGGGGACTGACGTCACCGATAGACGCCTGGGTCCTGGACACACCACCAATTACCCTGGGGATGGAGACCGGGGATGGAGACCGAGGATGGGGCTGAGGGCTTGGGGCTGGGAGTTGAACAGACTCCCTGCTGATGCTGCCACTGTGAGTGTCCTGCGTGTTTAACTTGTTCAACACAAATAAGATGTGTAATCTAAACACAGGAGGCATTCTAAACACAGGAGGCATTCTAAACACAGGAGGCAATCTAAACACATGAGGTATTCTAAACACAGGAGGTATTCTAAACACGAGGTATTCTAAACACATGAGGTATTCTAAATACAGGAGGTATTCTAAACACATGAGGTATTCTAAATACAGGAGGTAATCTAAACACATGAGTATTCTTAAATAAGGAGGATTAAACACCCATGAGTATTCTAAATACAGGAGGTAATCTAAACACATGAGGTATTCTAAATACAGGAGGTAATCTAAACACATGAGGTAATTTAAATACAGGAGGTAATCTAAACACGAGGTAATCTAAATACAGGAGGTGATCTAATTACATGAGGTAATTTAAAGAAATCTTGTGCAGACGGTAGTGTTTGTACGTGCACGCTGAAGTGTGAGCGTCACTGAAACTATGACCGTGTGTGTGTGTATGACTGCAGTACGTGTGTGTATGACTGCAGTACGTGTGTGTATGACTGCAGTACGTGTGTGTATGACTGCAGTACGTGTGTGACTTGTGAGATTTGGGCTGTGCCTCCCTATCTTCTCTGACTGGCACTCGCTGTGTTTAAAACTCGCTCCCAGAAAGTTTACACAGAGTGGTACTTCTGCCTAGCTTTGTGTGACAAGCTTTGACGCAGAATACCCATCAGCAGTGAAACAGCCACTCCCTGGACACACACACACTTTCCATTCATGCAGTTCTATTTTCAAATCAAATCAAATTTTATTTGGCATTCCTCTTGTCCAGATGGGATAGGGGATGTGTTCTCTAGTGTCCAGCTTCCATTGTTCCCAGTCTCAGAAAAGTTCTGTTGACAATTAATATTTGACTCTGTCAGGCTGAGAGCTCGGAGGCTACTGTGTATTTGTCTTGGGGTTTTTTGTTCTGTCGTGCGTCACATTCTAGAATGGACAGAACCAAAAGAAAAACACTGAATTTATGCTAAATGTCACACTTGAAATGTCTGCAGGACTGGTCTTCTGAACTGCACTTCGCATCACACCAAGCCAGCCATGTCAACTATAAGGTCACACTGAAATTACACTTTCTAGAGCACTTATTTTGAGAGGGAGAGAGAGGGACAACACACACTACAATTCGTATGTTTTTCATTCATATGTCTTTTTCATTCCATCTGTATGTCTTGTATTGTAATTGTTTTGTATGTTTTGGCAATACATACTGCCTGAATGTCTTGGCAATAAAGTAATTTTGAATTTAATTGAAATTGAGAGAGCGAGAGACCGAGAGAGAGATAAAGAGACAGAGATTCCAGGAATATGATATTCCGAGGTATTTGCTGGATAGCAGCTTGTCATGAAGTGCTTTGAGAGACTAGTCAAGGATCATATAACCTCTACCTTACCTGCCACCCTAGACCCACTTCAATTTGCTTATCGCCCCAACAGGTCCACAGACGATGCAATCGCCATCACACTGCACAGCGCCCTATCCCATCTGGACAAGACGAATACCTATGTAAGAATGCTGTTCATTGACTACAGCTCAGCATTCAACACCATAGTACCCTCCAAACTCATCATTAAGCTTGAGGCCCTGGGTCTCAACCCCGCCCTGTGCAATTGGGTTCTGGACTTTCTGACGGGCCGCCCCCAGGTATGAAGGTAGGAAACAATCTCCACTTCTCTGATCCTCAACACTCCGCCCCCTCCTGTACTCCTTGTTCACCCATGACTGCGTGGCCATGCACGCCTCCAACTCAATCATCAAGTTTGCAGACAACACAACAGTAGTGGGCTTGATTACCAACAATGACGAGACAGCCTACAGGGAGGAGGTGAGGGCTCTGGGAGTGTGGTGTCAGGAAAACAACCTCTCACTCAACGTCAACAAAACAAAGGAGATGATCCTGGTCTTCAGGAAACAGCAGAGGGAGCACCCACTATCCACATCGACGGGACAGCAGTGGAGAAGTTCCTCGGCGTACACATCACGGACAAACTGAAATGGTCCACCCACACAGACCATGTGGTGAAGAAGGCCCAACAGCGCCTCTTGAACCTCAGGAGGCTGAAGAAATTTGGCATGTCACCTAAAACCCTCACAAACTTTTACAGATGCACAATTGAGAGCATCTTGTCGGGCTGTATCACCGCCTGGTTCGGCAACTGCAAGGCTCTCCGGGGGGTGGTGCGGTCTGCACAAAGCATCACCGGCGGCAAACTACCTGCCCTCCAGGACACCTACAGCAAGCCATGTCACAGGAAGGCAAAAAAGAGAATCAAGGACATTAACCACCCGAGCCACTGCATGTCCACCCGCTACCATCCAGAAGGCGAGGTCAGTACAGGTGCATCAAAGCTGTGGCCGAGAGACTGAAAAACAGCTTCTATCTCAAGGACATTGTCATAGAAATATTTGCTCAATAATATTTCTCAGATACCATAACTTGTGTTTTCAAATAGACAAAGTAAAAAGCCGAGCTGGTCCATGGATCAACTGTCTTTCCAGCCTCGGCACATACTTTTTATACACTTTTCATCCTTACGTCACACATATAGTCACTCCTCTTTATGTTAATGATTCATCCCCTTGGGCATTTAGCCGCCATTATCTTTTTGCCTTGCACTTATTTCAGCTTGGTTTCCATTTTCTTGTTTGGCACAGACCTTAGTGCATGGATTCTATTGGTGGCGTATCCATAGCAATGATACAAAAAGAAACAGACACGCACACTCCTAATGTAGGTGCATGTCTAATGGTGCTTTTAGTAATACACACCTATGCTTCTAATGCACATCTAATGAACCTCACGGGACTAGGTAATGGCTTCCCTTATCCTAATGACCTATTGATTATTGGTTTCCCTTAGCCTAATGACCCAGACACATATAACTTCCCTTAGCCTAATGACCCAGACACATATAACTTCCCTTAGCCTAATGACCCAGACACATATAAACTTCCCTTCCCTCCCTCCCTTCCTACGTCTAATGACCCAGACACATATAACTTCCCTTCCCTCCCTCCCTTCCTACGTCTAATGACCCAGACACATATAACTTCCCTTAGCCTAATGACCCAGACACATACAGTGGGGAGAACAAGTATTTGATACACTGCCGATTTTGCAGGTTTTCCTACTTACAAAGCTGTAGAGGTCTGTAATTTTTATCATAGGTACACTTCAACTGTGAGAGACGGAATCTAAAACAAAAATCCAGAAAATCACATTGTATGATTTTTAAATAATTAATTTGCATTTTATGCATGACATAAGTATTTGATCACCTACCAACCAGTAAGAATTCCGGCTTCCACGAACCTGTTAGTTTTTCTTTAAGAAGCCTCCTGTTTCTCACTCATTACCTGATTAACTGCACCTGTTTGAACTCGTTACCTGTATAAAAGACACCTGTCCACACACTCAATCAAACAGATTCCAACCTCTCCACAATGGCCAAGACCAGAGAGCTGTGTAAGGACATCAGGGATAAAATTGTAGACCTGCACAAGGCTGGATGGGCTACAGGACAATAGGCAAGCAGCTTGGTGAGAAGGAAACAACTTTGGCGCAATTATTAGAAAATGGAAGAAGTTCAAGATGACGGTCAATCACCCTCGGTCTGGGGCTCCATGCAAGATTTCACCTCGTGGGCATCAATGATCATGAGGAAGTGAGGATCAGCCCAGAACTACACGGCAGGACCTTGTCAATGACCTGAAGAGAGCTGGACCACAGTCTCAAAGAAAACCTAGTAACACACTACGCCGTCATGGATTAAAATCCTGCAGCGCACGCAAGGTCCCCCTGCTTAAGCCAGTGCATGTCCAGGCCTGTCTGAAGTTTGCCAATGACCATCTGGATGATCCAGAGGAGGAATGGGAGAAGGTCATGTGTCTGATGAGACAAAAATAGAGCTTTTGTCTAACTCCACTCGCCGGTTGGGAGGAAGAAGAAGTATGAGTACAACCCCAAGAACACCATCCCAACCGTGAAGCATGGAGGTGAAACATCATTCTTGGGGATTCTTTCTGCAAGGGACAGGACGACTGCACCGTATTGAGGGAGATGGATGGGCCATGTATCGCGAGATCTTGGCCAACAACCTCCTTCCCTCAGTAAGAGCATTGAAGATGGGTCGTGCGTGGGTCTTCCAGCATGACAACGACACGAAACACACAGCCATGCAACTAAGGAGTGGCTCCGTAAGAAGCATCTCAAGGTCCTGGAGTGGCCTAGCCAGTCTCCAGACCTGAACCCAATAGAAAATCTTTGGAGGGAGCTGAAAAGCCGTATTGCCCAGCGACAGCCCCGAAACCTGAAGGATCTGAGAAAGATCTGTAGGGAGGAGTGGGCCAAAATCCCTGCTGCAGTGTGTGCAAACCTAGTCAAGAACTACAGGAAACGTATGATCTCTGTAATTGCAAACAAAGGTTTCTGACAAATATTAAGTTCTGCTTTTCTGATGTATCAAAATACTTATGTCATGCAATAAAATGCAAATTAATTACTTAAAAATCATACAATGTGATTTTCTGGATTTTTGTTTTAGATTCCGTCTCTCATAGTTGAAGTGTACCTATGATAAAAATTACAGACCTCTACATGCTTTGTAAGTAGGAAAACCTGCAAAATCGGCAGTGTATCAAATACTTGTTCTCCCCACTGTATAACTTCCCTTCCCTCCCTCCCTTCCTACGTCTAATGGCCCAGATACATATGGCTTGTATTGATTCTGCTTACTACTCTGAGATGTATAATGTGCACATATGTACTGGACAATTCCCAATACCATCAGACTGTTAAACAGCCATCACTAACACAGAGAGGCTGCTGCCTACATACAGACTCAAATCATTGGCCACTTTAATAAATGGATCACTAGTCACTTTAAATAATGCCACTTTAATAATGTTTACATATCTTACATTACTCATCTCATATGTACATATTGTATTCTATACTATCTATTGCATCTTGGCCTTTACCTCTCGGCCATCGCTCATCCATATATTTATATGTACATATTCTTATTCCATCCCTTTAGATTTGTGTGTATTAGGTAGTTGTTGGGAATTGTTAGATAACTTGTTAGATATTACTGCACTGTCGGAACTAGAAGCACAAGCATTTCGCTACACTCGCATTAAACATCTGCTAACCATGTGTATGTGACAAATAACATTTGATTTGATAACATGCCTTGTTTAATTTAAAATCCACATGAACAAACCTCCATAATAATGATAATATTGGAAGCACAACCATTTAAATACACACTGAGTTCACAGGCCAGACGACTTATGAAAACATCCACTTGGAAGCGTGGTTATTCCGTGTTAACCCCGAACCGTTATAACTGACGCAGGATGATTAACATAAATACAAAAACACCTTAAAACCCAGACTTAACTAAACTAAAGTGTACATCTGCTTCATGTTAGTCTTAGCCTACAGTGTGCTGTGTGAGTTGTGCGCTCAGAGTTCACCAGATCTCGTCTTTGTCACAGACTGTCAGACTGTATATTTTCTTTATCAGACTCTTAGTTCAGCTGTGGTTCCAAGGTGTCTGGCAAATGAGCTGATATGACTGCAATGATCTGTCAGACTTTTCTCGTTGCCGACTAAATGTAATGGCTATTTGCTGCATCCATACTTTGTCTGATCTCTTCAGTTCTCTTTTATTCTCAATTAGCATAACATACAGTGCATTCGGAAAGTATTTAGCCCCCTTGACCTTTCCACATTCTGTTACAACCTTATTCTAAAATGTATTAAATGAAAACATTTTCTCATCAATCTACAAGCAATACCCCATAATGACAAAGTCTAACAGAGGTATATTTTTTGTTGCAAATGTATTAAAAATTAAAAACAGAAAAACCTTATTTACATAAGTATTCAGACCCTTTGCTATAAGACGTTTCCATTGATCATCCCTGAGATTTTGATTGGAGTCCACCTGTGGTAAATTCAATTGATTGGACATGATTTGGAAAGGCATACACCTGTCTATAAGGTCCCACAGTTGACAGTGCATGTCAGAGCAAAAACCAAGCCATGAGGTCGAAGGAATTTTCCATAGAGCTTCCAGACAGGATTGTGTCGAGGCACAGATCTGGGGAAGGGTACCAACAAATGTCTGCGGGATTGAAGGTCCCAAGAACACAGTGGCCTCCATCATTCTTAAATTGAAGAAGTTCGGAACCCCCAAGACTCTTCCTAGAGCTGGCCGCTCAGCCAAACTGAGCAATCAGGGGAGAAGGGCCCTGGTCAGGGAGGTGACCAAGAAACTGATGGTCACTCTTACAGACCATCAGAGTTCCTCTGTGGAGATGGGAGAATCTCCCAGAAGGACAACCATCCCTGCAGCACTCCACCAATCAGGCCGTTATGTTAGAGTGGCCAGGCGGAAGTCACTTCTCAGTAAAAGGCACATGACAGTCCGCTTGGAGTTTGCCAAAGGCACCTAAAGGACTCAGACCATGAGAAACAGGTCTGATGAAACTAAGATTGAACTATTTGGCCTGTATGCCAATTGTCACGTCTGGAGGAAACTTGGCACCATCCCTACGGTGAAGCATGGTGGTGGCAGCATCACGCTGTGGGGATGTTTTTCAGCGGCAGGGACCGGGAGACTAGTCAGGATCAAGGGAATGATGAGCGGAGCAAAGTACAGAGAGATCCTTGACGCAGGAGTGGCTTCAGGACAAGTCTCTGAATGTTCTTGAGTGGCCTAGCCAGAGCCGGGACTTGAACCCGATCAAATATGTCTGGAGAGACCTGAAAATAGACTCTCCCCATACAACCTGACAGAGCTTGATAGGATCTGCAGAGAAGAATGGTTCCCCAAATACAGGTGTGCCAAGCTTGTAGCGTCATACCCAAGACTCAAGGCTGTAACCGCTGCCAAAGGTGCCTCAACAAAGTACTGAGTGAAGGGTCTGAATACTTATGTAAATGTGATATTTAAGTTTTCTAATTGTAATACATTTTCTAAAAACCTGTTTTTGCTTTGCCATTATTCGGTATTGTGTGTAGATTGATGAGGGGGAAAAAAACGATTGAATACATTTTAGAATAAGGCTGTAACATAACAAAAAGTGGGAAAAGTCAAGGGGTCTGAATACTTTCCGAATCCACTGTATAGGCTACTTTTTTGACATTTTCAATGAGGCCTCTTAATGATGATGTAATGTTCTCCTGAAACAGCTCTACTCTAGATTGAAGGAAACAGGAAACGGCACACAGTAATTATGAGTGACACTGAACATATATATCCCTGACTTCCAAGGTCTCATTCAATTAGGATGCTTCAAGAAACCAAGTCAAACCTGGCAACCCTACAGTACAAGCTGACCTGACCTGGCAACACCGTAGCAGACCTGGATTGAAATATTGTCCATTTTTTCCCAAAATATATTAGGTATGCTTCATTTGGCTTCCTTGGCAGAATGAAACCAAAATAATATTCCTGAGTGCAAAAACCTGCCCAACCAACAACCAACGTAAACTCAAGTATTGAAAATAAAAACAAATCCCATTTCGATCCAGGGGACCCCCCCCCTGAGCTGGGCCTGGCAACCCCAGAGGACCAGACCTGCAACACAACATAACCTTGTCAGCAATTACCTCACTAGCTCAGCCCTTTAAATATGTAGGAATAGGCCTATATGGATAGGGACAGATAGGGACAGATTGAAATGTTTCGAACAGAAGAAATATGAGAAACATATACATGGTAGCAAGTGAATAAAAATAAAACAACTTTAGTACTCCCGAGGTGTTTTTTAGTCTACAAAGGGCCAGGCTAGATGTCTCGTGTTTATGTAAAACTCTTTAGTGGCATACTGTTGTCAAAGTGCAACGTAATAGTTCCCTGACCGGTTTTACGACCCCCAACACTAACTGATTATCAATGACACCACCTGCCTGCGGATGACGAAGCTTCGACTTTTAGCGCTAACGAGTTCCACTGTAACAACACAGAACAGGGCCCGTCCACTAATACACCCCAGTAAATTCCTCCACACAAACATTTAGTTTGACGCGCCGCAGGAACGTCTACACTCTCGGCTCTAAGCGGCCCTGTGAAGCCACTTGACAAGGACCATGTGTGGAAATATTTCTTCAAATGTCTATTTTCCAAGCGGTTATGAATATGTGTGTATCTGGAACTGTAAATGTCAGCCGGGCTGCCAGGTCTGAGGGAACTGTGTGTCGGGTGAGATCTGAGCGGTGCGGCTTTATCGGACCCTTTCAAGGTGGAGAGGAGACTATCAAGGTGTTGCTCTTGTTTAATAGGTGTCAAACGGCTGTGAGAAACACACAGCACCATTCAGTGTTCGGATCATTCAGATGAATTAGAATTAACTTTAACTGAAGTGTTCTGTGGATCTTTATCAATATGCTTCGTCTGTCTGTCTGTCTGTCTGTCTGTCTGTGTGTCTGTGTGTTCTGTGGTCTGTGTCTGTGGTGTCTGTTGTCTGTGTTCTGTGTGTCCGTGTGTCCGTGTGTCTGTGTTGTCTGTGTGTCCGTGTGTCCGTGTGTCTGTCTGTCCGTGTTGTCCTGTGTGTGTGAGATGTGTCTGGTCTGTCTTCTGTCTTTGTCTGTCTGGTCTGTCGTCTGTCTGTCTGTCTGTCTGTTGTGTCTGTGTGTCCGTTGTCCGTGTGTCTGTCTGTGTGTGTGAGATTGTGTCTGTCTGTCCTGTCTTTGTCTGTCTGTCTGTCTGTCTGTCTGTCTGTCTGTCTGTGCTGTCTGGTCTGCTGTCTGTTGTCTGTGTGTCTGTGTGCTGTGTGTCTGTGTCTTGTGTCTGCTGTGTCGTGTGCTGTGTGTCTGGTGTGTGTGGGGTGTTCGTCTGCGTCTGTTCTGTCTGTCTCGTCTGTCTGTCTGTTCTGTCTGTCTGTGTGTCTGTGTGTGTGTGATGGTTCTGTCTGTCTGTCTGTCTGTCTGTCTGTCTGTTGCTGTCTGTCTGTCTGTCTGTCTGTCTGTCTGTCTGTTGCTGTCTGTCTGTCTGTCTGTCTGTCGCTGTGTGTCTGTGTGTGTGTGTGAGATGTGTCTTCTTCTGTCCTGTCTGTCTTCTGTCTGTCTGTCTGTCTGTCTGTCTGTCTGTCTGTCTGTCTGTCTGTCGTCTGTCTGTCTGTCGTCTTGTCTGTGTGTGTTGTAGATGTGCTCTGTCTGTCTGTCTGTCTGTCTGTCTGTCTGTGTCTGTCTGTCTGTGTGTCTGTGTGTCTGTGTGTCTGTGTCTGTGTGTCCGTTGTCTGTGTGCTGTCTGTGTGTGTGAGATGTGTGTGTGTCTGTGTGTCTGTCTGTGTTGTGGTGTCTGTCGTGTGTCTGTGTGTCTGGTCTGTGTGTCTGCTGTGTGCTGTTGTTCTGTGTGCGTGTCTGTGTTGTGTTGCGTGTCGTGTGTGTGTGTGTTTCTGTATGTGTGTCTGTGTTGTGTGTGTGTGTGTGTGGTGTGTGTGTGTGTTCTGTGTTGTGTGTGTGTGTGTGTGTGTGTGTGCTGGTCTGTGCGTGTGTTGTCTGGGTGTCTGTGCGAGGTGTGTCTGTGTGTGTGTCAGAAGATCTGTACATGTGCATGTCTGCGTTTGTAATCGAAACATCACAGAAAAGTAGGGGTGTAAACATTTAAACAAAATTGGGAAAAATCCCTAACCGAAAGACAATGTTTTTTGTTTTAATTCCAACAAAATGTAAATCACAAAACATATCTTCTGTGTTATAGGCTAACTAGACGATCGGCTATAAAGGCCGGAGGAAAGTTGTGTCATTTAAAAAGGTAGACTCAGCGATATGACTTAGAAGCAGAAAGTAAACAGCATATTGGGTCAATTTTCGCAACAGCTAAGAGTTTTGAAGCACGACTTCTCTCCTGTTTTGGTCCTGTAGCTCCCACACTGCGAACCCGTGCACATGGACTGTGTGAGAGTGAGGTGTTGCATCACGCTCATCTCAACCTCTTCATTGATAATTGTTTTCCTTGCTTTACTGAAGTAGCGAGACATTGCAAGCCAAGAAATTGCGAGATAGATGGGCCTAATGCACGGTTCTGATTCCGTCTGCCTGGTGGACGACACTGCCTATACTGTGCCCCTCCCCTTTCTCTCAGTCCTTTGCTAGCTCGCAATGAAAGATGCAAGTGTTTGGGCTTATTCAACATTGCAGCCGACAGTGCAGGCGACTGCCTACTGACTGATCTACAAAGAACCTTGCATCATGAATAACTACTCATTACTATTTGTAGATTAGTCAAATCACAATTTACCCATGATACAATACGGTTTTGATCCTCTCGAACATGGTCTTCGTGTTCTCGGTAGTACGGCAACTAATTAGTCTCTTCCGTTCCAAAAATAAAGAATCTTAGGAGTCGATTCATAGTGGAATCGAATCTTGACACTCAGAATTGGGAGTCGACACTGGGAGTCGACGTGCAAGGAGACGAGAAATCGTGCAAGGAGACGAGAAATCGTGCAAGGAGATGAGAAATCGTGCAAGGAGACGAGTCGACTCTCTACCACTACGTCATCATCGTTAACAGTTGGGAAAATGGCAGAAAAAAGGCAAGCAACAGCAGCGAAGTCCTGTATGACAATACTTTGAGAAGATAAATGAGGAAATGTAAACTTTGCGAGGTTGAGGTACAGTAATGGTAGTACAGGTGCTTAAATATCGGAAAAGAACGCACCGTGAGACCCAAAACCATAGCTGTAAGCAGAACAGCCGCATTGTGAATTCACATGGAATTTTTGGGATTTATTTCAATCGTTTGAACATAAAACAAATGCCTGTTTAAACATTAAGAACATTTTTCAATGTCGGTTCCTGTTGTTTCAAGTGTACGCTAATAATATAATAATTAATTCTATTTCAGAGGGACATTTTTTTAAACATTTTAATTTGAGACGAGCAGACATGCCCAAAGGATTAATATGGTGAATTGTGTTGTGTCTTATTGGCAAGAGGTAGTGATTAGTAAACAGTAGAACAATTTGCCTTGTTTTACTCGTTACAAATGTTCCTCTAGCTCGCCAAAAATACTACTAAGTAATCTACAGGTAACTGCCAAAACAAAGAAAACACTTGAGTACATAATAGAACCTGAACTTAATTTTAAGTTTTCCATTTCAAGATGTTGTTTTCCCTTCGTGCCCACTGAACGCCATGCATACTGTCACGTTCTGACCATAGTTCTTGTGTGTTTTACTTGTTTTAGTGTTGGTCAGGACGTGAGCTGGGTGGGCATTCTATGTTGTGTGTCTAGTTTGTCTGTTTCTATGTTTGGCCTAATATGGTTCTCAATCAGAGGCAGGTGTTTTGTGTTGTCTCTGATTGGGAATCATATTTAGGTGGCTTGTTTTGTGTTGGGGTTTGTGGGTGGTTGTCTTCTGTCTTTGTGTTCTGCACCAGATAGGACTGTCTCGGTTTTCACGTTTGTTATTTTGTATTTTGTATAGTGTTCACGTTATCGTCTATTTGTTTATTAAACATGTTGAACACTAGCTGCGCTGCATTTTGGTCCTCTCCTTCACCAACGGAAGAAAGCCTTTACACATACAAGGTCTTTGATATCAGCCTATAGGGAGCTGCCATTTTCATATACAATAAGTAAGAGGGGTGTGCTACTCATGTTTACCATATGAAGGTGTCTTGTCAGCTACAGTCAAATATACAGAGCTTCCATTAATGCTTTGCCTGAGGAAGCACAGACAAGATTGTATTTCAGGAAGTATTCACAGCCCTTGACTTTTTCCACATCATGTTGTGTTACAGCTTGAATTTAAAATGTATTAAATTGAGATTTTCTTGTCACTGGCCTACACACAATACCCCATAATGTCAAAGTGGAATTATGTTTTTAGATAAATGTTCTAATTAATAAATAATGAAAAGCTGAAATGTCTTGAGTCAATAAGTATTTAACGCCTCTGTTATAGCAAGTCTAAATAAGTCCAGGAGTACAAATGTATTTAACAAGTCACATAATAAGTTGCAGGGACTCACTCTGTGAGCAATAATAGTGTTTAACATGAATTTTGAATGACTACCTCATATTTGCACCCCACACATACAGTTAATTGTAAGGTCCCTCTTTCGAGCAGCGCATTTCAAATACAGATTCAACCACAAGGACCAGGGAGGTTTTCCAATGCCTCGCAAAGTAGGTCACCTATGATTTTATTTTATTTTAAAACAGACATTAAATATCCCGTTAAGCATGGATAAGTTATTAATTACACTTTGGATGGTGTATCAATACACCCAGTCACTACAAAGATACAGGTGTGCTTCCTAACTATGTTGCCGGAGAGGAAGGAAACTGCTCAGGTATTTCACCATCAGGGCCAATGGTGACCTTAAACCAGTTACGGAGTTTAATGGCTGTGACAGGAGAAAACTGAGGATGGATGCAAAACCTTGTAGTTACTCCACGATACTAACCTACATGACAGCGTGAAAAGAAGGAAGCCTGTACAGAATAAAACAAATCCAAAACATGCATCCTGTTTGCAACAAGGCAATAAAGTAATACTGCAAAAGATGTGGAAAACCAATTCACTTTTTCTCCTCAACACAAAGCGTTGTGTTGGATTTGCCCCCAAAATATCACTGAGTCCCACTCTCCATATTTTCAAGCAAAGTGGTGACTGCATCATGTTATGGGTCTGCTTATGTAACCGATGTGAAATGGCTAGCTAGTTAGTGGTGGTGCGCGCTAATAGCGTTTCAATTGGTGAAGTCACTTGCTCTGAGACCTTTGTTCCCCTTGCACTGCAAGGGCCGCGGCTTTTGTGGAGCGATGGGTAACAATGCTTCTTGGGTGTCAGTTGTTGATGTGTGCAGAGGGTCCCTGGTTCGAGCCCAGGTAGGGGCAAGGAGAAGGACGGAAGCTATACTGTTACACTTATAATAATTAAGGACTGGGGAGTATAAGATAAAAAATAAACGGAATGGAGCTAAGTACAGGCAAAATTCTAGAGGAAAATCGGGTTCAGTCTGCTTTCCACCAGCGACTGGGAAAATAATTCACCTTTCAGCAGGACAACCTAAAACACAAGGCCAAACCTACACTGAAGCTGCTTACCAACAGTGAATGTTCTTGAGTGGCCTGGTTACAGTTTCGACTTACAGTACAAGCTAATTTTCCGGATTGACTGACCTCCATCTCTTAAAGTAATGATGTACTGTTGTTTCTCTTTGCTTATTTGAGCTGTTCTTGCCATAATATGGACTTGGTATTTTACCAAATAGGGCTATCTTCTGTATACCACCCCTACCTTGTCACAACACAACTGATTGGCCCAAAAGCATTAAGGAAAGAAATTCCACAAATTAACAAGGCACACCTGTTAATTGAAATGCATTCCAGGTAACTACCTCATGAAGCTTGTTGAGAGAATGCCAAGAGTGTGTGTGCAAAGCTGTCATCAAGGCAAAAGGTGGCTACTTTGAAGAATCTCAAAGAGAAAATATATTTTGATTTGTTGAACAGTTTTTTGGTTACTACATGATTCCATATGTGTTATTTCATAGTTTTGATGTCTTCCCTATTATTCTACAATTTAGAAAATAGTAAAAATAAATAACAACCCTGGAATGAGTAGGTGTGTACAAACGTTTGACTGGTACTGTAAATCTGCTTGAAAATCTATGGCAAGACCTGAAAATGGTTGTCTAGCAATGATCAACAACCAACTTGACGAATTTGAAAATAACAAGTGTGGAATGTTCTTAGAGACTTACCCAGAAAGACTCACAACTGTAATCACTGCCAAAGGTGATTCTAACATGTATTGACTCAAGGGTGTGAATACTTATCTAATCAATATATTAGTGTTAATATTTCATGAATATTTAAAAAAAAATCAAATTTCTCTTCCACTTTGACATTAGAGTATTTTGTGTTGATCGATGGCAAAAAAATATCAATTTTCATTCCACTTTGTAACACAACAAAATGTGGGATAAAAGCACTGTATTTGTGGAAGAAGGCACTGTAAACCATAAACCGAGTAAACACACTCGCTCCGCAAGCGTGCGCGAGCGCGGGCACACACACACACACACACACACACACACACACACACACACACWCACACACACACACACACACACACACACACTTCWWYYTTTAGATTTAGTGTTTTATTCCCCCAGCACCTGAGGAATACCGGATGTGTGCACATCATTAAGATTTAGCCTTACAGTTTAGTGGCCCACAACGTCAACGTGTGTGTGTGTGTGTGTGTGTGTCATGTGAAGCACCCAGGGGCAGCGATCCACAGTGTAACCATGGATACTGGAGAGGGGTCATAGCTGTACAGGACCCCCCCCCCCCCAAGGGGGAAACAAACAGTGAGGAGTCACAGTAAGACCTGCACCCACTAATTGGCTGCTAATTAACGAATGGGTCTCTGGTCTCAAACTCTGGTTGGCATTCTGAGAGGACTGTGTCTAACAAGGGTCAGAAGGTTGGAGAGAATGATGGAATGAATACAACGGGCGGCCCCATTCAAGTCAATGATGGCATAATAGGTGGACTGGCGGCCATTGCGAGTGTACCCATAGGAGCAAAGCACAAAGTAAAGGCAGGAAGTGTACCCATCAATCTGTGCTGTGATTTGTTGATTCAACTCCACTAACATAACAAATACATTCAAATTGCACGAGCCACATCAGTTCGCATCATTTAAATGAAGATTCTACATTACCACAGAAATTATTGCATCACAATACCAGGCAGTCATTGCGAGTGTAGCTGTGAGTTTACCAGTCAAATTGCCAGGGTTAGAGGGTCCAAGCCTGTTCTATTCATTCTATTTCTATGGTTGGAGGCCCATCACACATACAGTGAACTCTGCTGCCGGAATACCAAGGTGACAGGTGAATGAGAACGGAGGACAGTAGGCCTGTCTGTGATGTCTTAGCTTGAACTTTTAAAAAGGTATTCATCAACATGACTGCAAGTCAGTGTGTAACTCACAGGATTCCAGAAAAATCCTCAGATTTCTTGATGGACTCCTACTATCTGGTGCTCTTGTTGCAGTTTACTGTAAAACAGTAGCTCTTCAGCCTGACCTAAAGAAAAATCCATGTCCCTAATGTGAACTGATTGATCTGAGCAGAACACTCCACCCATATAGTTGGTGACACAAGGCCTTTCATCTTCTCAGCGCCTTTCAAATAAAAGTACATTTTCGTAAAAAGCAAGTGTCATTTCTGTGTAAAAGTTCTACGTTATGGTTCCGAGAAGTTACACTACGCAGTGTAAACTGTTTACTTTAAACCTCTGCTGGCTTTTAGCCGGTAAACTTTGTTGTTTGAGTGCAACATACCAATGAGAAACTCTGATTAACTTCAAAATGCCTTTGTGCTTTGAATTACAAGTTGGCCTGTTCATTTAGACAGGTAGCATTATATTTACCCTTTTCATGTATTTGATTAATGTTGATCATTACAATGAATGTAGACTAGAATGTAGGTCCTGGGGACATGAAGCTAACTATGCTACATAGATGATGTCATGGTAATGAATGCAGACATGAAGCTAACTATGCTACATAGATGATGTCATGGTATTGAATTTATGAATGTAGACATGAAGCTAACTATGCTACATAGATGATGTCATGGTAATGAATGTAGACATGAAGCTAACTATGCTACATAGATGATATCATGGTAATGAATGTAGACATGAAGCTAACTATGCTACATAGATGATTATCATGGTAATGAATGTAGACATGAAGCTAACTATGCTACATAGATGATTCATGTAATGAATGTAGACATGAAGCTAACTATGCTACATAGATGATATCATGGTAATGAATGTAGACATGAAGCTAACTATGCTACATAGATGATATCATGGTAATGATGTAGACATGAAGCTAACTATGTACATAGATGATATCATGGTAATGAATGTAGACATGAAGCTAACTATGCTACATAGATGATATCATGGTAATGAATGTAGACATGAAGCTAACTATGCTACATAGATGATATTATGGTAATGAATGTAGACATGAAGCTAACTATGCTACATTGATGATATCATGGTAATGAATGTAGACATGAAGCTAACTATGCTACATAGATGATATTTATGGTAATGAATGTAGACATGAAGCTAACTATGCTACATAGATGATATTATGGTAATGAATGTAGACATGAAGCTAACTATGCTACATAGATGATATTATGGTAAAGAATGTAGACATGTAGCCACTATGCTACATAGATCAGTGGTTCCTAACCAGAGGTACTAGGGTAGTTGGCCTATTCACACTTGAGAAGACTCATTAGCAATGTTCCAGAACATTTTTGGGCACTGAGCCAATTTCAGGTCTGCTGAATGCAAACTTCAACTTTGTGAAAACTTCCTGTGCATGTTTACTGTGAACCCTGAGGCTGTTATCACTTTAAGTTACAGTTTTAACAGTGGCCAAGTGGGCTACTGTGGCTATTTGATCATAATGTAGGCCTACCAGAGTGGCCTACCATCAAAAACAATGGAGAAATGGATCCCATAACATTTTAATATGGAAATAGCTGTTCTATCGTTCAGCCTACAGTAGCAGTGTGGTGTTCAATGTAGATCTACATTCCATTAGATTTTTGAATAAACATGCAGGGCTTGACATTAACCTGTTTATCCACTTGTCCTTCAGACAAGGAGGTGACTGAAAATGTGTTGTTTGATGCAAGAAACCACTTTACAAAATAAAATGCATTAATATTCCCATACCATTATTACAGAGAATCAGACAAATGATGATACCCTCTGACTATTGGGTACTTAGCTTATTCAAGCCTGTCTCAAAATACAACACTACCCCTTTAAGACCAAAAAAAAGCTCTTTGCCCCACTCACTTTTCAAAGATGTCTAGAAATGTAATGCGTTGTGCTCTTGTTGGAAGCAACCACTCCCCCATTGCTGACTACAAATGATCTATAACTGGCTAGTAACTCACTACCTAGTAAAGGATATTAACAAAATGTGCACACGTGGCTACATGCAGCTCTCGCTTTGATCTCAAAACAAGCGCATCAACTCACGACCGCTCATGCTGTAAACACAGTCCAGTTCAAAGTGAATGGCACAGATCCATATACGTGTCTAACACGGCCTGCAAAAAAAAATCCCAATTCACTGATTTATTGACTTCGATCGGAACGTTGTCAATAATTCGGTGAATTGGGAGCTTTAACAGTGTGCGGGCCTTCTTGTTCTATACTAACATAGCTATACTAGCCCAGCACCTATGTTTTTGAGGATGTGCGTATGACCACAAATGTTTCTATAGACAGATCCATATATGGCAATGGCTATTTGCATATAGGCCTACTGCAGCTCTGATTGGTTATTGCGCACAGGTCTTGTCAGGTTTTGGCCAAGACTGTTCGGGTTTTTGGTCACTAGATGTCCCCATTGCACCTTTTTTGTACCTTTTGTTTTTCTTGCTCCAATTATTGTTTGCACCTGTAGGTCATTCCCTTGTTAGTATTTAATCCCTGTGTGTTCCTTAGTTCCTTGCTCTGTGTTTGTAAGTTAGCACCCAGCCCCAGCCTTGTTTTATTCAGTGTTTTCTCTTGTTGGATTTTCCAGAGGTTCTCTGGTTTAGTTTTGTGTATTATTTGAGTAGTCTTTTGAGGTTTGTTTTTCCCTGCTGTTTTTACCACTTTGTGGAGTTTCTTTAGTATTTTGGAGGATTTCCATTTTTGTGCCTTTTGGCTTGATTTTTGGACATTGTGGTTTTAGTTTCTTTGCCTGGAGATTTTGTTCTTTATTAACCACTATCGCTAGTACTGCTGTGTCTGCCTCATCTTCTGGGTTCTGACGATTATTAGTGACTGTTTCTCGCACCGGGTCCTGACAGAAACACAGAGCCATTATAATGAACCAGAGCAGCCAGTACCCAGGATCTTTTTTCCATGCTGTCCCACCACGAGGGGACTGTCCAACGCCACGAAGCTGCTCTGGTTCAGCAAGAGGCCTTAATGGCTAGACATTCTCAACTTCTGTCAGAGATGCTGACTTCCATAAAGCAGATTTCGGATCGACTTTCCCCGGCAACCGCTTCTGCTCCAGTTCATCAGATTCAAGTACCCCTGGCAGTTAACCCCCTGGCTGAACCTCGTCTACCGCCTCCCCAACGGTTCTCAGGGGATCCGAGTGTTTGTAAGGGGTTTTTCACCCAATGTTCTCTCTCCTTTGAGCTGCAACCATCGTCGTTTCCCACCGACCGGTCCAAGATAGCATATATCATCACCCTGCTGTCGGAAAAAGCCCTAGCCTGGGCTACTGCTGTTTGGGATGCCCAAAGTCCCTGCTGTGCCAGCTACTCTACCTTTGCTGAAGAATTCAAGCGAGTGTTTCAAGGTCCTACCAACGGCCCTGACTCAGCCAAACAGCTCCTGACTCTCCGCCAAGGTCGGCGCAGCTGGACGGACTATGCCATCCAGTTCCGCACTGTGGCAGCAGCAAGTGGCTGGAACGACGAGGCGCTCACAGTGTGTTTTTTGAAGGGTCTTTCTGACACCATCCAAGATGAACTGGCCACTCGGGAACCACGGACAACCTCGAGTCCCTTATCAAGTTGGCTTCACGCATAGACCAGCGTCTGAGAGAGAGAGAACTCAACCGCAGACCGCTCACCCTAGCTCCTATCGGTTCCAGCTCCGAGTCTCCACCTTTATCCTCGCTGGCTCCACCAGAACCCATGCAGGTTGACGCATCTCCCAGGCTGAGAGAGACCGCCGGATGAGGGAGCGATGCTGTCTATATTGCGGCAAACCGGGCCATTTCCGCTCCACGTGTCCCGGCTCCAGGGAAACGCACTCTCCCGTGCAGGCCTGGGAGGACTGTAACGGGAAAACATAACCTCCTCCCATCCATCCAACTCCCGCCTGCTCATTCCAGTTACCCTTTCCTGGGACGACCACGAGTTTTCTTTCAAGCCTTGGTAGACTCTGGAGCCGCAGGTAACTTCATGGATGGAGTCTGGGCGAAGGAGAATGGCGTTCCTTCTTGAACCTCTAAGTGACCCCATAAAGGGTTACTACGTTGGATAGAAGTTCCTTTGGGATCTGGACTTGTCACTCGTGCCACTACCCCCTTGAGCTTTCAGTTTCCCAACACCAGGAAGTGATGAACTTTCATCTGATCTCCTGTTCCGAGTTCCCTCTCGTCCTTGGTTATCCCTGGCTTCAACAGCCATAACCTCACATCGACTGGTCTGTGGGCACTATCAAGCAGTGGGGTCCTACGTGTCAAGCCACTTGTATCTTCCCGAGTTCCAGAGTTCCCCTTCCGAGTCTCTAGAATCCATCGACCTGTCCCGAGTTCCTAGTGTTACCATGACCTCAAACTGGTATTTAGCAAACAGAGCGGCCACCAAAACTACCACCCCATGATTCTTACGATTTGCACATCGACCTGTTGCCGGGGACCTGTCCTCCCAGGGGTCGATCTTTTCCCTTTCTCCCCCGAACGAGCTGCTATGGATACCTACATCAAGGACGCTCTGGCAGCAGGCCTCATGCGTCCATCTACCTCGCCGGCGGGAGCAGGGTTTTTCTTTGTGGCCAAGAAAGACGGTGGATTACGACCTTGCATCGACTACCGGGGACTCAATGCCATAAACCGTCCGTAAACCGCTACCCGCTACCCCTTATTCGCCACAGCCTTTGAGCTGCTCCAGGAAGCAGTTGTCTTCACTAAGCTTGACTGCGGACGCATACCATCTTGTGCGGATAAACCGGGGACGAGTGGGAAGACCGCTTTCACACGCCTACTGGTCACTACGAATACTGGTGATGCCCTTCGGCCCGACCAACGCTCCAGCTGTGTTCCAAGCGCTCATAAACGATGTGCTTAGGGATATGCTTAACATCTTTGTGTGTTTACTTGGATGACACCTCATCTTTTCGAGCTCCCTTCAGAACACATAAGCATGTCAGACAAGTGCTCAAACGCCTCCTTAGACCAGCCATTTGTACGTTAAGCGGAAAAAGGTGGTGAATTCCATTCCTCTCGAGTACAATTCCTGGTGATTTACTAGTTGGAACCCGGTCGAGTCCAGATGGACCCGCAAAGAGGTAGGTGCGCGGTAGCGGATGGCCACACCCCAAGTCCGTTAAGGAAGGTTCAGCGTTTCCATGGGCTTCACCAACTTTTACCGCAAGTTCATCCAAGAACTTCAGCTCGGTGGCAGCCCCTCTCTCAGCTGTAACCAAGGGTGGCAACACACGTTTTCTGTGGGGAAGAGAAGCTGAGACGGCCTTCCAAGGACTCAAGCAGCGCATCCTCTTCTGCTCCCATCAGGGGCTGACACTACCACGGCGGATGCAACCTGTTTTGTGGTGGAGGTAGCGCATCAGAGGTTGGGGTTTGAGCTGTCCTGTCTCAGAGGGTTGAAGGACAAGAAGCTTCATTCCTGCGCCTTCTTCTCTCACCGGCTTACCCCGGCGAGAGGAATTACGATGTGGGGATCGTGAACTCCTAGCGGTTAAGCATGGCATTGAAGAATTGGGAGACACTGGCCGAGGGGGCTTCTCAAACGTTTCAAGTGCTTACGGACCACAAAAATCTGGAGTATATCAGCAGGCGAAGCGGTTTGAACTCCAGACAAGCTCCGTGGTCTCTTTCTTCAGCCGATTTCAGTTTATCCTCACCTATATGACCGGGGTCCGAAGAATCTTCAAACCGGAACGGCCTTGTCACGAATCTACTCTCCTTTGCCATTCGAGAAGATACTACATGACTGTCCTTCCGGCCGCTAAGATCGTGGCTCCGATCTCGTGGCAAGTGGAGATTACCGTGAAAACGCTCAAGCCATCGAACCGGGTGCCCTGGAGGAGGTCCTGCTAATCGGGTTGTTTGTTCCCAAGGCAGCAAGGGTCCCAAGTCCTTCTGTGGGGGCACTCCTCTCGGCCGCTCACGTCACCGGGCGTAGGTCGCACCTTGGAGGTTTCAATCCAGCGTAAGTTTCTGGTGGCCCACCATTAAAGAAGCACGTTGCCACTTTCGTCAAGCCCTGTTCCGTGTGCTGCCAGGGCAAATCTTTCTCACCTCCGCCCATCAAGGACTCCTTCACCCTCTATCTATTCCCCACCGACCCTGGTCCCATATCTCGTTGTCGGACTTTATTACTTGGCCTTCCTCCGTCCCATGGTAATACTACGAGTCCTTAGTCATCATCGACAGTGTTTTCTAAGGGCGGCCAGGTTATCCTTGACCAAATTACCTTCTGCCAAGGAACAACAGCTGAAGTTGTGGATATAACCATGTGTTCCGAGGTCTTTGGGATTCCGCAAGGATATTGGTTTCGGACAGAGGTCCCCAGTTCGCCTCAAAGGTTTTGGAAGCCTTCTGCAACTCATAGGGCCACGGCGCCAGTTTATTTCAGGGTACCATCCGGAGTTCCAATGGCCAACTGAGAGGATGAATCAGGGAGCTGGAAAACCACCCTAGATGCATGGTTTCCAACAACCCGTCCACAGGGTTCATCATTCAATTGTTTGGGCGCGGTAGCGCACAAACACCTGTGCTCCTTTCCTTTTTTCCAAAAACTTGGGTAATTAAAATCCCCGCATTGAGTGGTTTCAGTTTGGCTATTGCGCCTCTTATTGTTCCGACCAGAGACAGAAGTCAGAGTGCCTTCAGCCTCGAGGTTCATCAGACGCTGTCGGCTACGTGGAAGAAGGGCACGTCTTAATCTTCTGCGTTCCTCTCAGCATACCAACGGACAAGCCAACAGACGTCGCCGTCCCGGTCCTACCCCTGTACCCCGGGCCAGAGGTATGGCTCTCAACTAAAATTTACCACTACGGTGGGAGTCTCGCAAGCTGTTCCCAGATGTTCATCGGTCCTTTTAAGATTGCCATGAGAGTCAATTCCCGTACTTTTCGCCTGCACTTACCCAGACCCTTAAGATCCAATCCAACATTTCACAATTATTTATTAAACCTGTTGTTTTTTTTCTCCCCTTATCCGGCAGGCAGTGACCTCCGCCCCCGTTGTCATCGGTGCCAGTCGGCTTATACCGTCCACCGGGATACTGGTATCCCGCCGGGTGCAGCGGTTCCTGGCAGTATCTGGTGGACTGGGGAAGGCTACGGGTCCCGAGGAGCCGCTCCTGGTTCCTGCCAAGGACATTACTGGACCCTTGGACCTTCATTCGGTCAGTTCAGGACCCTCCACCCTGCAGAAGGCTGGTAGGAAACGTCAGGAGCCGTTCCTAGGGAGGGGATTCTGGTTCAGGTTTTGGCCAAGACTGTTCGGGTTTTGGTCACTTAGATGTCCCCATTGCACCTTTTTTGTACCTTTTGTTTTTCTGCTCCAATTATTGTTTGCACCTGTTAGGTCATTCCCTTGTTAGTATTTTAATCCCTGGTGTGTGTTCCTTAGTTCCTTGCTCGGTGTTTGTAAGTTAGCACCCAGCCCCAGCCCAAGCCTTGTTTTATTTCAGGTTTTCTCTTGTTGGATTTTCCAGAGGTTCTTCTGGTTTTAGTTTTTGGTATTATTTGAGTAGTTCTTTTTGAGGTTTGTTTTTCCCTGCTGGTTTTTTACCACTTTGTGGAGTTTCTTTAGTATTTTGGAGGATTTCCATTTTTTGTGCCTTTGGCTTGTTTTGGACATTGTGGTTTTAGTTTCTTTGCCTGCGAGATTTTGTTCTTTATTAAACCACTATCGCTAGTACTGCTGTGTTCTGGCCTCATCTCTCCC
>NW_019942924.1:38442-54811 GCF_002910315.2 Salvelinus sp. IW2-2015 | reverse complement strand
GTAGCATGAAGCTAACTATGCTACATAGATGATATCATGGTAATGAATAGACATGAAGCTAACTATGCTACATAGATGATTCATGGTAATGATGTAGACATGAAGCTAACTATGCTACATAGATGATATCATGGTAATGAATGTAGACATGAAACTAACTATGCTACATAGATATATCATGGTAATGAATGTAGACATGAAGCTAACTATGCTACATAGATGATATTATGGTAATGAATGTAGACATGAAGCTAACTATGCTACATAGATGATATCATGGTAATGAATGTAGACATGAAGCTAACTATGCTACATAGATGATATTATGGTAATGAATGTAGACATGAAGCTAACTATGCTACATAGATGATATTATGGTAATGAATGTAGACATGAAGCTAACTATGCTACATAGATGATATTATGGTAATGAATGTAGACATGTAGCCACTATGCTACATAGATCAGTGGTTCCTAACCAGAGGTACTAGGGTAGTTGGCCTATTCACACTTGAGAAGACTCATTAGCAATGTTCCCAGAACATTTTTGGGCACTGAGCCAATTTCAGGTCTGCTGAATGCAAACTTCAACTTTGTGAAAACTTCCTGTGCATGTTTACTGTGAACCCTGAGGCTGTTATCACTTTAAGTTACAGTTTTAACAGTGGCCAAGTGGGCTACTGTGGCTATTTGATCATAATGTAGGCCTACCAGAGTGGCCTACCATCAAAAACAATGGAGAAAATGGATCCCATAACATTTTAATATGGAAATAGCTGTTCTATCGTTCAGCCTACAGTAGCAGTGTGGTGTTCAATGTAGATCTACATTCCATTAGATTTTTGAATAAAACATGCAGGGCTTGACATTAACCTGTTTATCCACTTGTCCTTCAGACAAGGAGGTGACTGAAAATGTGTTGTTTGATGCAAGAAACCACTTTACAAAATAAAATGCATTAATATTCCCATACCATTATTACAGAGAATCAGACAAATGATGATACCCTCTGACTATTGGGTACTTAGCTTATTCAAGCCTGTCTCAAAATACAACACTACCCCTTTAAGACCAAAAAAAAGCTCTTTGCCCCACTCACTTTTCAAAGATGTCTAGAAATGTAATGCGTTGTGCTCTTGTTGGAAGCAACCACTCCCCCATTGCTGACTACAAATGATCTATAACTGGGCTAGTAACTCACTACCTAGTAAAGGATATGAACAAAATGTGCACACGTGGCTACATGCAGCTCTCGCTTTGATCTCAAAACAAGCGCATCAACTCACGACCGCTCATGCTGTAAACACAGTCCAGTTCAAAGTGAATGGCACAGATCCATATACGTGTCTAACACGGCCTGCAAAAAAAAATCCCAATTCACTGATTTATTGACTTCGGATCGGAACGTTGTCAATAATTCGGTGAATTGGGAGCTTTAACAGTGTGCGGGCCTTCTTGTTCTATACTAACATAGCTATACTAGCCCAGCACCTATGTTTTTGAGGATGTGCGTATGACCACAAATGTTTCTATAGACAGATCCATATATGGCAATGGCTATTTGCATATAGGCCTACTGCAGCTCTGATTGGTTATTGCGCACAGGTCTTGTCAGGTTTTGGCCAAGACTGTTCGGGTTTTTGGTCACTAGATGTCCCCATTGCACCTTTTTTGTACCTTTTGTTTTTCTTGCTCCAATTATTGTTTGCACCTGTAGGTCATTCCCTTGTTAGTATTTAATCCCTGTGTGTTCCTTAGTTCCTTGCTCTGTGTTTGTAAGTTAGCACCCAGCCCCAGCCCAAGCCTTGTTTTATTCAGTGTTTTCTCTTGTTGGATTTTCCAGAGGTTCTCTGGTTTAGTTTTGTGTATTATTTGAGTAGTCTTTTGAGGTTTGTTTTTCCCTGCTGTTTTTTACCACTTTGTGGAGTTTCTTTAGTATTTTGGAGGATTTCCATTTTTTGTGCCTTTTGGCTTGATTTTTGGACATTGTGGTTTTAGTTTCTTTGCCTGGAGATTTTGTTCTTTATTAAACCACTATCGCTAGTACTGCTGTGTCTGCCTCATCTTCTGGGTTCTGACGATTATTAGTGACTGTTTCTCGCACCGGGTCCTGACAGGTCTGTGTAGAGTACGGGCATGAGTCGTGCCTGTCAATGTAATAGAATCCTACTCCGATGCGTTCTACCTACAACAAAATCTCTTGGACAGCRAAATGTTGATAGTGTTAACTAAACTAACTAGAAAGTTGAGTGAAGTTCAATCTCATGCCTCTCTGCACGGGCTGATATTTCTTCTGGTAATGATTGTAGGTCCTGGGGACATGAAGCAAAATGCGCTACACATTTGATATCATGGTAATGAATGTAGACATGTAAGTATTGCCACGTCTACGTGATCAGAACTAGGAAACTCTGAAACTCTGCTCGGTGCTCCTTTTCCTGTCGTCTACAATCATCTCCTTAGTCTTGGTTACGTTGAGGGATAGGTTGTTATTTCTGGCACCACCCGGCCAGGTCTCTGACCTCTTCCCTATAGGCTGTCTCGTCGTTGTCGGTGATCAGGCCTACCACTGTTGTGTCGTCAGCAAACTTAATGATGGTGTTGGAGTCGTACCTTCCTAGTTCTGACTAGCATGTGGACGCGGCATAACTATGCTACATACCTGGTAACAACATGCTGACATCACCAATGAACACCAATATTAAGACAGTTGTTATGAGTTTAGAGGGTGAGCAAGCTAAACAGAGATTATGAATGTCCAAGGAATCTTTCTTGTCAGTTCACTGTTCATCTATAAACACCAACGTCAAACAACAGAGAATGTGGATGAGGTGCATTTCGCCTCCAAAGCGCTTTGAACTTCTGGTAGAAAAGCACTATATAAATTCTATATATTTAATCCAGTCTCATCTATGGAGACCAATATTGTTGCGACAACAACTATAAAATGTGACGTAAAACAATAGGAGGATGCTTAGCACAGAGCATCACCACATTCAGCCTACCAGTCTGGCCATGGGTCTCAGTCAAGCTGACAGCAAACAACACCTAGGCAGTGAGAAGCAACAGTTTTTTTCTGGGTAAATGCACCATTACTAGGTTTATTTTCCTCATTCTAACTAAATAAACTAACTAAATAAACAGGATCGTCCCACAGTAGGCCTCGTTCGCTGTTGTGAAAGTGATTGTTTGTCCTTAAATAAATGTGTAATCATAATAGACAGAAGGCTGATCCAGGGTCTGTTACAGATGTCACAAAGAGGTTTAGAATCCACATAACTCTATCAGTTCACAAAGCAGAGCGAGTTGAAACTAAAGTAAAGATGTGGCCTAATGGAATATTCTGGAAATAGCCCAGTAACTGCGGGACTGTGGTATTTCAATGTGTTCTAACGAGCCCTTCAAACCTGCCCTCCTACCTGTCAATCACCCAAATGAATTTTCCAAATATGACTTAGGAAAATAAATATAATTGATCACAATAATAATGGCAGGGAATTGTTAATGATTATTGAGTTTCATTGTTTTTGTTACTGGGTTCTGTTATTTGTTCTGGAATGTTGATGGGGCTCCTGACACTAATTTTGGGAAATATTTGTTTCTAATTGTATACGTCATCGAGACACCAATTAAGTCTAAGGTTTATGTGTTTTTCTAGTTTGTTAATCAATTCTTGACGAACTAGGTTTCAGCACTGCAGAGCAACGAATGGACCCCTAATTAGTGTTTCATAATACTGGGTTCATGTTCCATGGATAACAAGCATCATCATCATCAAAATCAGGTTCTCAATATACTGTAGGCCCAGTCCACTTTCAGAGCCAATATATTTATAAATACATATACACTATATATACAAAAGTATGTGTACCCACCTTAAAATTAGTGGATTCGGCTATTTCAGCCACACCCGCTGCTGAGAGGTGTATAAAAAAAAAAAATTGGAGTACACAGCCATGCAATCTCCATAGACAATCATTGGCAGTAGAATGGCCTTACTGAAGAGCTCAGTGACTTTCAACGTGGCACCGTCATAGGATGCCACCTTTCCAACAAGTCCGTTCATAAAATGTCTGCCCTACTAGAGCTGCCTCAGTCAACTGTAAGTGCTGTTATTGTAAAGTGGAAATGTCTAGGAGCAACAACGGTTCACCGCAAAGTGGTAGGCCACACAAGCTCACAGAACTAGACCACAGAGTGCTGAAGCGGGTAAAAATTATCTGTTCTCGTTTGCAAAACTCACTACCGAGTTCCAGACTGCCTCTGAAAGCAACATCAGCACAAGAACTGTTCATCGGGAGCGTCATGAAATGGGTTTCCATGGCCGAGCAGCCAAACACAAGCCTAAGTTCACCATGTGCAATGCCAAGATTCGGCTGGAGTGGTGTAAAGCTCGCCGCCATTGGTCTCCGGAGCAGTGGAAATGTGTTCTCTGGAGTGATAAATCACGTTTCACCATCTGGCAGTCCGACAAACAAATCTGGGTTCGGGCTAGGCCCCTTAGATCCAGTGAAGGGAAATCTTAATGTTACAGCATACAATAACATTCTAGACGATTCTGTGCTTCCAAATTTGTGGCAACAGTTTGGGGAAGGCCCTTCCCTGTTCAGCATGACAATGCCCCAAAGCGAAGTCCATAAAGAAATGATTTGCCAAGATTGGTGTGGAAGAACTTGACTGGCCTGCACAGAGCCCTGAGCTCAACCACATCAAACATCTTTGGGATGAATTGGAACACTGACTGCGAGTCAGGCCTAATCGCCCAACATCAGTGCCCGACCTCACTAATGCTCTTGTGACTGAATGGAAGCAAGTCCTCGCAACAATGTTCCAACATCTAGTGGAAAGCCTTCCCAGAAGAGTGGAGGCTGTTACAGCAGCAAAGGGGGGACCAACTACATAATAATGCCCATGATTTTGGAATGAGATGTTTCGACTAGCAGGTGTCCACATCCTTTTGTTCATGTAGTGTACCTATTGATTAATATGACAGTATCTCATATCATCTAATTGAGCTGGTTTCTCTTTGGATTAAAGATGCTATTAGAAGGATCTGATAAGGAAAGGACAGAGCAAAGGTCCAAACCAATTCAGAGGAGAAATCTAAAAAGCTATAAATCTACTGCAACGATAAGACACCAGCATAATACATCTGAATGAGCAGATTAGAGCTTTCTCGACATCGCTCTGTGTCCAAAAATGTACACTTGTGTTTACATTTTTTTTTAAGGCTTTTGAGACTTGGCTCGAAGCTCTGTCTTTTCCCCATTGTTTGACATGTAAACATAGCATGCAAAACACAACTAAAACCTTAAAACCTCAACCTTGATCCCAAGGACAGATAAAAATAATCAAATACAACTCAGAAATAACTGAAAGGAGAGATCCTTTAGTTCTGTAAATGTATCTAGCTATACTGTAAAATAAATCCATGTACAGTATGTTATTATTATTAGTAGTAGTTGTATTATTTATTATTATGGTTTCCATATGGTTCCATATGGACTCTGTCCCCTTCACTCCCTCCCATTGTCACAACGACTGTGTTTTGACTGGGCATTGACGGCTGTTGCCGCAGAAATCCCTGGTTTCCTATAGCGGGCGGTACAGGGCCAGCTGGGGCTTGGCAGAGAACCTGACTAATAGCTTTCTTTTCAAATGACCGCTTTGCTAAACGACATCAGGAGGAGGCAGCGAGCGTGAAATTAAATTACGCCGCACACGCTCCGCGGCCCTCGGCCAGAGTTGTCCACTCTAATCCGTACCGTGCCCTGGAGGATTCGACAGACAACAGACACCCCCCCTCCCCCCGGTTCACCTCCTCTTCCCCACAGATTTCCCCCTCTTTTCCTCACCTAGTTCTTCTCCTTACTCTACTCTCAGGTTATCTCTCCCTCCAGGCCTTCTCTCCCCTGGCTCCTCCCTTCTCAGGTTCTCTCTCCCTCCTGGCCTCTCCCTGGCTCCTTCCCCTCTCGGGTTCCCTCTCCCCTGGCTCCTTCCCCTCTCAGGTTCTCTCTCCCCTGGCTCCTTCCCCTCTCAGGTTCCCTCTCCCCTGGCTCCTTCCCCTCTCAGGTTCTCTCCCCCTCCAGGCCTTCTTTCCCCCTGTCTCTTTCCCCTCTGCCCTTCAGGTTCTCTCAGGTTCTCTCTCCCATCTCCCATTAGGAATCTCCAGTCCTCTCTCTCAGTTTCCTACCCATCCACAGCTAGTCATGTCCTTAGACCACAACCTCCAGCTAGGTTTGTCATTCTACATTCCTTATGACAGTGTCAAAAAAGTAAAGGGTAGTAGGTGCCTTAAGGTAATGTTTCCAGCGATGTGACTAGTCGGCTTGCATTGCTGTACATTTGACTGTAACTGTCAACTTGTGTGGGTCTCAAAACATACAGCCAATTGGACACTGATTTGGCCACTGAGGTACAGTACTTTGGCTGCCTACGAGGAAGTCAATACACAGGCACATCAACTGAAGTGTCAAAACCAAGCAAACACAACCAAAGCCGAGACGTTATGAAGGCTAGACGTTATTCAATGTAACCGGAATTGCGGCCGGGACAAACCCCTCCATTAGGGAATGGAACTCTCTTTTAAACGTTGCCTCAATTAAAGTGTAAAATGTGATGAATTCTGAACAGTCATATACATTCAAAGGTCGGACAATTGTGTTTGATTTAACACCTCGTCTCGTCTCAACGGCCAAAATTGACACGTTTCAACAACGTTCAAAGTAATCCTATGGGTGGCTAGATAAGTCAGTTGCCAATATAGGGTTTTATCAGGACATTTGGCCAAACAAATAAAGGGCTCTGTTTCTGACTAGCATAAGAAGCTAGCCTACTGTTCGTGTTTCTGACCTGCATAATTAAAATAGCCTACTGTTCGTGTTTCTGACCTGCATAACTAAAATAGCCTACTGTTTGTGTTTCTGACCTACACACAAGATGCGCTGTAGCCTGCACGTAGCCTACAGAAGGTACAATGTAGGTACGATACTGCATTGAATACAAACACCGCTTCCAGCTGCCCCCTGGTTGCCATTCTAAATATTTCTTCAGATATTCAAATCCATCACTCAGGCTAAACATCACACGAGAACACCACAGCACACTCCGTTCCGAAAGAAAGTTAAGATTGGATCTAATTTACTCATCAATCTCAACTAGCTTGCAGAATATGACCAATGTTAGGATCTCTCTCTCTCTCTGCTTGAGGAGGGAAAACACTGGTCAGGTCAGGACCCAACGACAAAGCCTAGACAAGTTCTCTGAAACAGACCAGCGGATGGGGACCAGAGATGGAGGGATGGAGGGGGGCCAGAGATGGAGGGGTGCCAGGGAGGTAGGGATGAAGATGAGCTGGATGGAGGATGGGAGAGGGCCAGAGATGGAGGGGGCCAGGAGGAGGTAGGGATGAAGATGAGCTGGATGGAGGATGGGGGGGGGCCAGAGATGAGGGTGGAGGGGTGCCAGGGAGGTAGGATGAAGATGAGCTGGATGGAGGATGGAGGGGCCAGAGATGGAGGGGTGAGAGGGGTGCCAGGGAGGTAGGGATGAAGATGAGCTGGATGGAGGATGGAGGGGGGCCAGAGATGGAAGGGGGCCAGGAGAGGTAAGGTGATTGAAGATGAGTGGATGAGGATGGAGGGGTGCCAGGGAGGTAGGGATGAAGATGAGCTGGATGGAGGATGGAGGGGGGCCAGAGATGGAGGGATGAAGGTGGGGAGGATGGAGGATAGAGGGGGGCTTCCACGCCAGACACACGGATCAGCCAGGACGGCCAAGAAATGCAGGGGAGGTTTCCTGCCCGGATCCTGGGTTGGGAACAGCGAATCCCATATCCCAATCCTGTCCAGTCCCCAGACCCCCAGAGCCAGTAGTGCTAGAGCAGAACAGGAGTCACGGAGCAGTGTGTTCCTGTGTGTGTTACGAGCTGGACCTAATTTAACGACGAGCTTCTGGGATTTGCGCTACATTTTTTTGTGTCACAGAGGCTCAACCATTCCAGCTATGGCCTACAAAACACACACATTTAGATCTAGCCCCTGTTATGAACGTACTTTAAATCGCTGGATTTATTGTACTGTTAAATGTTGATATTATTTGAATAATAACAGAAACATCTATCATATATAACAAGCCTAACAGAGACAATCGACACAGATGAGAAACAGGGGTAAAGTATCAAGACTTGGAATGATATAGGCTGATAAAAGGACATTTGTATTCCCTTATCTTATTCCATGTATATAACGTTGTTGTATGGGAAATCCCATCGTTCAGTTTCCAGAGAGAGAATGTGTCACAGGGGCTAAGAGGCGGTGGAACCCATGAACACCACTGTGACAGTCATGGAATTTGGGATGACTGTTATTGGTTTGTCAAATAACCGTGCTGCCATAGAAACAAAATTAATAGAACAGGTGTCCCCATTCAAGTCAATGAGGGCATAATGGGTGGACTGGCAGCCATCGCGAGTCTTTAGTGGTATAATAACTGGTGACAATTTCAAATTAATAACGGTATAAAAGGACACCAGTAATCATTCATCAAGTCTCGTATCAACAATATCCGTAATGTCTTTAATTGTCTTAGAGCAAGAGAAAACCACACTTTTTTTATGAAGATAAGATTTACTACTACACTAAAGAAAGACCCAGAAAAAATAAATACAAAGAATATGATTGATCTATTAAGATCATACATTTTGCAACAGTCAAGGAGGAAACGGAGAATGCTGTCATATACCGTTAGCGCCTTTATTCTCAACATTTTCTTGACGTAACAATACGAGAGCGCCTCCGACAATTCCTTATGAAACAGAGCAGCGAATTTAACAGACGTTTTTAATGATTAGCATTCAGGATACTGTGTATCCAAGTCTGTACAGTATTGTGATGTCAACTAATTGCATATCTGCTTACACTGGACATCTTCACGGGTTTTGAAAACTATCAAAAATTAACAGCACAAACCGGAAGCGTCAATTACCACTCTCAGAACATTCAAACCAGTGGAGGCTCCTCGGAAGAGGAAAGGGGAAGATCCTACTCAGTGAATTTCAGAAACATTTAAATAGTTAAACAGATTAAAGTTATCCTTTTTAGACAAAGCTATACAAAATATATTCACGTCACCAAATAACTGATTAAAACGCACTGTTTTGTAATGAAGGTCTACAGTAGCCTCAACAGCACCCTCTAGAGTAGCACCATGGTGTAGCCGGAGGACGGCTATTTTGCGTCCTCCTCTAGGTACCCTGACTTCAATACAAAACCTAGGAGGCTCATGGTTCTCACCCCCTTCCATAGACTTACACAGTAATTATGATTACTTCTGAAGGATGTCCTCCAACCTATCAGAGCTCTTGCAGCATTAACTGACTTGTTGTCCATCCAATCAAAGGATCAGAGAATGAATCTAATACTGAAAGCATAAGCTACCAACTAGCACTACAGTACTGCAGTCTGACTCAAGTCGGAAATTGTATAACTTGCGACTTGACTTGGACGCTCCAGACACGGGACTTGACTTTGACTTGAGACTGATCATTTAAAAGATAACTTTTTAATTTATCTGGCCAGGTTTTTTACATTTTGTCACTAATTTTGTGGCACAGAGTCTCTGTGGATTACTCTCCACGCAGCCAGAGGCAGTAGCCGCAGCATCGCCCTTGCAATAAAAAGTGCAACAGATTGGCTAGTGAAAAGCAAACTCAGCCTCCCGATTGGACCAGCAAACTGTCAATCAAGACAGATCGGGTGCATTGCAAATGTCAAATTGTAGGGAGAGCGGATTGCCATAATAAATATCCGGCTCCAAAAATTGTTTGGTGATCAAGAATATGAACTGTTTACTTTGCAAGCTCACCAGCAATGGGGCGTCAAGACACAATTACTAGCACAGGCCAACTGGTCTTTTGGCATGTCAAAATTGCTTGAAAATTTATAATTTACTTTTGAAGCGTGCATGTTAAAACTAATTATTACTGCAGCGAAGAGGCACATCTCTCCACTTGCGCCACTTCAGTCAGTGGAGAGCGCTTTGTTCTCTTGTTGAAATATTTGCCGTTGCTTTCACACGTTTAAATGCATGTGTTAAATCTATATTCCGTCTTACAATAATTGTTAGCATTTAAATCATTCCATCCCGTACTGTTTATTGCAACACTTAGACATTACGGTTTTATGTTTGATATTATACATTTTCGTTGACCATTTCTTGCCCTCTGAGTGGGCGCGATGCTGATTATACACCTGGACGCTCGCAACACTGAGGAGGTACAAGTTCTGTTCATTTAATTCAATGTATGGTTGCCTTTGTTAATGTTTCTTGGGTTATGTGTGTCTGTGTCCTATATATATATATATATATATATATATATATATATATATATATATATATATATATATATATATCTGTCAATTTTGTTGAGCGTGCGCACCTCATTGCACATAGAAATAGGCTATGTGGCCTGTGCGCTACGCTTTGGAGTTAGTACGTTGAATAAGATAAAAATAATTTCCATGTATGAATGGTGATGAAATATCATTAAGTTTTAAGAAAAATTTAGCAATGGATGTGGAAATTGCCTTTTACATTGTAGAACCGGTTTATTGGTTGTAATTGCCAATTGGGTAATTGTATGGTCCTGGGAGGGGCCAAGTGCTTATATGTACCTGTTGAGCTCCTGTTAGACAGATTCCATTTGGTTTCTCAAGGGGAGGCTGTGCAGTCTTAACCTATCTGAATGGACACAGGTAGAGGGCAAGCCAGATACAGAGGTTATTCGGTAAATATATATATTTTTTTTGTGAGGTGTGGCACTTTCACCATTGTCCCTGTAACTGAATCTACACTGAGCATGTCAACCTGCCTCCTGCTGATTTCATGCCCTTAAGACTGCATTTACATAATATACATGTGCTGTAGAAAAATGTATGAAAAGCGTTATCTGTACTCTTTAGTCTTAATAAAGAGACAAAGATTTGATGAGAAACCAGTATAGATTTGCTCTTAGAATGCAGGACTTGGACTTGACTCGAGACTGGACCCGTTCTTCTTCAGACTCGACTTTGTGACTTGAGACTTGCTTATGACTTTTGTCCCACCTCTGTGAGTAGTTGACTCAAACAGAGAGAAAGAGAATAGTTTAAGTTTTGAAAATAAATATTTATCAAAAAATTAAGGAGAGGCAGCAGAGAGTGAGAGCTATATTTCTTAGTATTTCTTTCTTCTTCTTAGTTTACCTTTCACTTACTTAGCTAATGCAGCTAATTTAGCCTACGCAACAACCTGACTCAAACAGAGAGGAATGCTATTTATGTTAAAGTAAACTGTCGGTTTTATTAATTTATTGCTACCGGGGCCCAACGGTATGACAGCTAAACTGCTTGCTGTACACTTTACTGCGTGGTTGTACACATGGATTGTAGGTTTACTAACGCGTTAGTTCTAATAGCTATGTTGACATTGACGTTAGTTAATATGGTGACAACAATGTAGGCTGTGTAGTGGTTAGCGGTTATGGTACGAAGGTTTGGCTTGGAGAGTTTTTTTTCTCCTGTTGGTCACAGACAAGGGTTGCTGGACTGGACTGGGAGGAAATCCCCTCGACCGACTGTGTGTATGTGTGTATGTGTGTGAGTGTATGCATGTGGATTTCATCCAGCCAGCCTATAGTTAATGACCCTGATGTACTCAGCAGCTGCAGAGACAGTGGGAGACCTCTGACTAGCTGCTGGCTGCTATGTTGAACCCGTGGCCGTGTCTGTTTGGGTCTGTTTGAGGACCATCATATGGGAAACAAGGCGGATCAACATTCTCTGGAGGTTCTGAGGGACACTGAGACCCAGACGATCTAGGATGGGGACACAGACCCAGACCAACCCACAGTATGGGGACACTGAGACCCAGACGATCCAGGATGGGGACACAGACCCAGACCAACCCACAGTATGGGGACACAGACCCAGACTGATCCAGGATGAGGACACCGAGACCCAGACCGATCCAGGATGGGGACACCGAGACCCAGACCGACCCACAGGATGGGGACACTGAGACCCAGACCGACCCACAGTATGGGGACACTGAGACCCAGACCGACCCAGGATGGGGACACTGAGACCCAGACCGACCCACAGGATGGGGACACTGAGACCCAGACCGACCCACAGGATGGGGACACTGCCAAAATGCCAAGGCCTGAATGTCAGGGTGCCAGTGATAAAATGCTAGGGCTAGAATGCTTGGGCAAACCAGCCACACATCCACCTGCTCACGTGGACCAGGGATCCAAGAGCATCAGAAACATTGACTTTCAATATTGTCTCTTTACTGTATGTCTTGTAATGTCTAAGGCGTTATATGTCATCCTGCAAACCAAGCTTCTCTGTGGGACCGAACTATATAGCTTGATTTTACTTGACTGCGGTTCTCAAGCATGATTAATGTAACAGTGCTATATTCTGCAATAGGTTATTAGCAATATGAAAATACATGTTCAGAAACCTAAGATCACCAGCTTTGTATGTACAATGCTGCGACTGCAGGGAATTATCTGATAACACGCCAAAGGCTTGAAGTTATGAGAAATTGCCTTCAGTCTATATATTGCATGTGTACTTTATGCCCCGAGTATATCTGGCAGTGTTGCCATGGTAACAATGTATACAAAAGGTCGCTAGTGATTTGATCGTGATCTGATTCCCACAGCCTTTTAGGTCCCCCATCCCACAATGTATTTTTATACAGTACTTACATGTGATGGATGGTACAGTATGCTTCATTGTATTATAATAAAGATAGAAAAAAACAAACTCATGTTCAAATTACGGAGGGGCTGCATTTCAGGAATTCTCTGGAAGCCTCTTCCCGATAGCAAAACATCCTACGTTTCTGCATGTGCAGCTTTTCTACATTTACGCAGTCTGTGCAGTCATTGCTCAAACTTCAAATCTATAACATCCATAACTTTCCCCTCCAAATAGTCTATTTATTCCCAGTGTGTTTGGTGGTAAATGGGTTAAATCTGGGCCTTGGGCACATTACATTACACCTGTTAATAAACCACGGGCCCTAGCTGTTTTCTGAGTCTGAGAGGACAGAAATAGCTTTCCCATGAGCTTTGGGCCTAAAATAAAGAACAGCGGCAGGGAACGCATACTGCACTGGAGAGGGAGAGGCAGAGTAGCAAAGAAAAAGCCATATCTCAGACCGGCCAATAAAAATAAAAGATGGGCAAAATAACACTGGACAGAGGAACTCTGCCTAGAAGGCCAGCATCCCGGAGTCGCCTCTTCACTGTTGACGTTGAGACTGGTGTTTTGCGGGTACTATTTAATGAAGCTGCCAGTTGAGGACATGTGAGGCGTCTGTTTATCAAAAAAGACACTCTAATCTACTTGTCCTCTTGCTCAGTTGTGCACCGGGGCCTCCCACTCCTCTTTCTATTCTGGTTAGAGCCAGTTTGCGCTGTTCTGTGAAGGGAGTAGTACACAGCATTGTACGAGATCTTCAGTTTCTTGGCAATTTCTCGCATGGAATAGCCTTCATTTCTCAGAACAAGAATAGACTGACGAGTTTCAGAAGAAAGGTCTTTGTTTCTGGCCATTTTGAGCCTGTAATCGAACCCACAAATGCTGATGCTCCAGATACTCCACTAGTCTAAAGAAGGCAAGCTTTATTGCTTCTTTAAAATCAGAACAGTTTTCAGCTGTGCTAACATAATTGCAAAAGCGTTTTCTAATGATCAATTAGCCTTTTAAAATGATAAACTTGGATTAGCTAACACAACGTGCCATTGGACCACAGGAGTGATGGTTGCTGATAATGGGCCTCTGTACGCCTATGTAGACTGTACGTTTGTTTATCCCATGTGTAACTCTGTATTGTTGTTTGTGTGCCGCACTGCTTTGCTTTATCTTGGCCAGGTCGCAGTTTTAAATGAGAACTTGTTCTTAACTACCTGGTTAAATAAAGGTGAAATTAAAAAATTATAATAATTTACAACATTAACAATGTCTACTCTGTATTTCTGATCATCAATTTGATGGTATTTTAAAATGGACAAAAAAATAGCTTTTCTTTCAAAAACATGGACATTTCTAAGTGGTAGTGTATGTTTGCATAGCTGGAGGCCCCTATGAGGAAGGACCGCGCTGTGGCTTTGTCTTAAGATTCCCAATGAGAGAGGAGGAATAAACCAGTAAGATTAGAAGCGAAGGAGGATAAAGCCAACGGACTACCCGTTATCTCCAAGGCAAACACACTGCTAGCTACAGCAATAACATTTACACAACACACAGTGCAACAACCATTTATTATAAGGAAACATATCTCCAAAAGACTTTGAGCATTTCCATTAAACTGACAACTCAAAATAAACCTCCAAAATGTGTGATTGGCTGGAGGAGATTCTATGGAAATTAGTCAACTGTCCGGTTGCTGTAGCGACAGTAGAGCATCCGTTGAACCGGAGCGCAGCACACACACACCGAGAGCGACCGGTACACCTTTCCCTGTCTACTCAGGCTGCACTCTAGTTAAATGGTGATGACTTGGTTTTGGCCATGACTCGCTTTTTCCACTGCTCAAAAGTTATTCATAATCCTCCAATAATTGAACATGGTACGAGAGAGACAAAGGTGGGAGAGAGAGATAAATTAGAGTGAGAGAGCAATCTAAATGTGAAGTTCTTCAGAGGTGAATGTCTGTCATCTGCTGTAAAAATAACAGTCAGTTTTCCATGTCTCTGGCCCTGTAGGGAGGCTGTTTACATGGAGAATGCTCAGAGATCCAGAGGGGAGACAATAGCCTCAGATTCTCCCCTCCCCACCCGGAGGGCCTCGTGGGTGGGCAGGGTATAGCCCAGACACCCCTCATGCACCAAGATCATGCAGAGACGGGACAGATAAAAAAAAGAGGGGGGAAATTGACAGATTTTGTGCCAGATTGCCTCTTTAATGACAAAGCACTGCCTTTAAACTGTTGCTATCTGTACCTAAAAGCTTGTCACTTTAAAGGGGAAAGTTGAAAAATGAACATAGATTATCCATAAAAACAGTGGATAAACAGAAACAAGAGGAGACCGAGTGAGACTGTGGAAACCCTCTCATCTATGTGGTCCAGTTAAGTGAGGGTCCTAGCGACAAGGTCAAATGCTGAAGGTTAGAGGTCATGAAGTGAGCCATTCCTACCCCACATGTCAAAGGTCACGAGAGGTAACATCACACACCACTTTACTGCACATCTGAATGTGATTCTAAATATAATCTAGCACTTTCTCTAAACAGAGACAAACTGATTAAACAACTGTTCACACAATCAATTGTGAGTTGACCAGTCCTCGCTTAACCTATGACTGTTAAAAGTATCTTTTAGACTACACAGACTCCAGGGTTTCTGTGCTCCGACTTCCTCTTCTCTCTTCTTCTGAACTATGACTCCCCACTCTAGGAGGATTGAAATGAATTTAGCGGGAGAGAACCCTCATAAGCCTCTTGTATAGTTGACTTCCTGTTCATCTCTTCTTCTGAAACTATGACTCCCCACTCTAGGGGTTATTTTATGGAGAAAACCTCATTCAGCTGTATAGGTGACTTCCTGTTCTTCTCTTCTTCCTATGAACTAATGACTAACACACCACATCTAGGTTATTCTTAATTGAGTAAAACCCTCATTCAGCTGTATAGGGTGACTTCCTGTTCTCTCTTCTTCTGAACTATGACTCCCCACTCTAGGTATTTAGGAAGAAACCTCATTCAGCTGTATATAGTACTTCTTGTTCTCTCTTCTTCTGAACTATGACTCCCCACTCTAGGGTTATTTACGGAGAGAAACCCTCATTCAGCTTTATAGGTGACTTCCTGCTTCTCCTTCTTGTTCTCATCCATCTGTAACTCCCCACTCTAGGGGTATTTTACGGAGAGAACCCTCATTCAGCTGTATAGGTGACTTCCTGTCTCTCTTCTTTCTGAACTATGACTCCCCACTCTAGGGTTATTTACGGAGAAACCCTCATTCAGTGTATAGGTGACTTCCTGTTCTCTCTTCTTCTGAACTATGACTCCCCACTCTAGGGTTATTTACGGAGAGAACCCTCATTCAAGCTTGTATAGGTGACTTCCTGTTCTCTCTTCTTCTGAACTATGACTCCCACTCTAGAGGGTTATTTACGGAGGAGACCCTCATTTACTTTATAGGTGACTCCTGTTCTCTCTTCTTCTGAACTAGTCTCCCACTCTAGGGGTTATTTACGGAGAGAACCCTCATTCAGCTGTATAGGTACTTCCTGTTCTCTCTTCTTCTGAACTATGACTCCCCACTCTAGGGTTATTTAACATTAAGAAGAGCAAACCGCTAACGATGGTCT
>NW_019942924.1:0-38417 GCF_002910315.2 Salvelinus sp. IW2-2015 | reverse complement strand
GAGGGTATTTACGGAGAGAACCCTCATTCAGCTGTATAGGACTTCCTGTCTCTCTTCTTCTGAACTATGACTCCCCACTCTAGGGTTATTTACGGAGAGAACCCTCATTCAGTGTGATAGGTGACTTCCTGTTCTCTCTTCTTCTGAACTATGACTCCCACTCTAGGGTTATTTACGGAGAGAACCCTCATTCAGCTGTATAGGTGACTTCCTGTTCTCTCTTCTTCTGAACTATGACTCCCCACTCTAGGGTTATTTACGGAGAGAACCCTCATTCAGCTTTATAGGTGACTTCCTGTTCTCCTTCTTCTGAACTATGACTCCCCACTCTAGGGTTATTTACGGAGAGAACCCTCATTCAGCTGTATAGGTGACTTCCTGTTCTCTCTTCTTCTGAACTATGACCCCACTCTAGGTTATTTACGAGAGAAACCCTCATTCAGTTGTATAGGGACTCCTGTTCTCTCTTCTTCTGAACTATGACTCCCCCATCTAGGGGTTATTACGGAGAGAACCCTCATTAGCTTATAGGTGACTTCCTGTTCTCTCTTCTTCTGAACTATGACTCCCCACTCTAGGGTTATTTACAGAGAGAACCCTCATTCAGCTTTATAGGTGATCTCCTGTTCTCTCTTCTTCTGAACTATGACTCCCACTCTAGGGGTTATTTACGGAGAGAACCCTCATTCAGCTGTATAGTGACTTCCTGTTCTCTCTTCTTCTGAACTATGACTCCCACTCTAGGGTTATTTACGGAGAGAACCCTCATTCAGTTGTATAGACTTCCTGTTCTCTCTCTTCTGAACTATGACTCCCCACTCTAGGGTATTTACGGAGAGAACCCTCAATTCAGTTGTATAGGTGACTTCCTGTTCTCTCTTCTTCTGAACTATGACTCCCCACTCTAGGGGTTATTTACGGAGAGAACCCTCATTCAGCTGTATAGGTGGTGTATCCTCTCCCACCTGATCTTCACCCTGCTGTAACACATGTTTATGAGGATCCACATCATATATCTTGTATCTTTTCCATAGATCACCATGTCAGAGACAGGAGATGGACGAGTACATTTTACAGCTGGACGGTCGACCGTAAAACACTATATATTTATTCATTCAAGGACTGGATTGGATTTTGACTTTCCTAACGGTATTGTACTGTTTTATCGGCAGTAAGAAACTGCTAGCTAACTTGCAATCACAACTACTAATCATAACAAGTCAACAACTTCGGGAGGGCAAGCTTGCCAAATAGAGACCTCCGGAAATCGGTCGACTACCCCTAATAAGAACTGCAATTGAAGCCAAAAACACACAGTCAAAGAGGAGAATAATTATGTAAAGTAAAACGTTTTTTGGGGATTAAATATGGGCACACTAAGACAAAAACAAAGTGTCACTGTGTGTAAATTATAACAAATTAGTGCAGGAAATGAAGAAATGTATTAAAATGCAGAAAGTGAACTAACAACTCTTCAACTGGAAACCATTGGTTAAGTAGCAGAGTTAGAGGCTACAAAGTAGGATTTGGATTCCTATGTAATGTTCTACAAATAGGACTACTTCAATGTACGTTTTGTCCTCCTTGTAGTTTTGGTTGAAGTTTGGTTGAACAGTATAAAAGCAAATCAGAATGGAGAAAGCCCATTAAAACCCACTTAGAATTATCATGCAATCACTACCCATAAAGCAAATTTTGAACTTTTTATTTTATCTCAGAAACATCAAATACCATGAAATACCATTAAAAAAACATGATGTGATATGATATTTTGACCATAATTGCCCAGCCCTAATTGTAGCTAGGCTCTGTGCAGGTGTTTGACTGGTAGGCTATAGCGCATATATTCCCCTGGAATAAAAATGTCTTTCATCATTTATCCTAAACTCTCCATGCAAGGCCCCCAATCATTCCTATTTATATGCACTTATATAAATGGTAAACAAGTCCATATCTATCCAACATCTCAGTTATGACTCACAACTCAACCAGAAAAGCTTTTTTTACAGCAACTCTCTCATCAAGCCGAGGACAGGTCTGACAAGCTTTGCTGACATTTTTATGAACCTTGGAAGAAAAATGATTTCACAAAACAATAAAGCACTTCTCTTTACCATTAATATATTAAGATATTTCACAGTGATCAGACACAACCTTTAATGTTTTCAAGCTTTCCTCTTCTCAGTGTGTATGAAAAGTAATTGATACTAAGATGGCTGGATGCATCTGTAGTGAGCACTCAATGTTCTCAAGAATGTCTTCTTTATTGATAGACATCTCAATATGAAGATGTTGGACCATTGCCGCTGCAGTGTGCTCCGATAGCTCCGTTCATAGCTCTGGCAACTACAACAAGATGTGGGACTTCAGATTGACCTCTGTGGTGACCTTTGACCTAAAAGATGTGGCATACGGGCTAATCCCCTTTCAGGACATCACATTAACCCCCCGACTTCCTGGACAGGCTTTGATGGAAGCCATGATCCCCCAATAACACTAGTTAGATTTATTTTTTGTGTTATTGCTCAAAAACCCAGGCTATTATACAGACACGCAATACACACATGTAGATAAACTCAGGAGATAAGGCAGCCACGTGTGTGTACTTTATGATGCATGCAGTCTGACCTTAACAACAAAGCATCTTCACAACAAATGCAAACAAAAACAGATGTAAGAAGAGCAGAGGGCTGTTTTTTTTAACGCAGCTCGTTAGATGATGTACGTCTCCTGAGGCCGAGCTTTTTTTAAGTAAGGCTGCTACCACCAAGCTGTGACCTGGACAAGGCCTCATGTCTTGTCTGTGACAGACAAGAGAAAGCACAACTCCGTAAATGTCATACTGTATAGTACGAGAATGCTGTTATATCATACTGACATACAGTGCATTCGTAAAGTATTCAGACCCTTGACTTTTTACACATTTTGTTACATTAGACTTTTTCTAAAATATGTTTTAAAAAATATATATTCCTCATCAATCTACACATAATAATCCATAATGACAAAGCAAAAGCAGGTTTAGACATTTTTGCACGTTTATAAAAAAAATAAAAATATCAAATTTACATAAGTATTCAGACCCTTTACTCAGTACTTTGTTGAAGAACCTTTGGCAGAGATTATAGTCTCAAGTCTTCTTGGGTATGACGCTACAAGCTTGGCACACCTTTATTTGGGGAGTTTCTCCCATTCTGCTCTGCAAATCCTCTCAAGCTCTGTCAGGTTGGAAGGGTAGCGTCCCTGCACAGCTATTTTCAGGTCTCTCCAGAGATGTTCGATTGGGTTCAAGCCCGGGCTCTGGCTGGGCCACTCAAGGACATTCAGACACTTGTCCTGAAGCCATTCCTGCGTTGTCTTGGCTGTGTGCTTAGGGTCATTGTCCTGTTGGGAGGTGAGCCTTTGCCCCAGTCTGAGGTCCTGAGCAGGTTTTCATCAAGGATCTCTCTGTACTTTACTCCGTTAATCTTTCCCTCGATCCTCACTAGTCTCCAAGTCCCTGCCGCTGAAAAACATCCCCACATGATGATGCGGCCACAAACATGCTTCACCGTAGAGATGGTGCATGGTTTCCTCCTGACCAATCTTGGTTTCAGCAGACCAGATAATCTTGTTTCTTTTGGTCTGAGAGTCTTCATGTGCCTTTTGGAAAACTCCAAGCAGACTGTCATGTGCCTTTTACCGAGGAGTGGCTTCCGTCTGGCCACTACCATACAGGCCTGATTGGTGGAGTGCTGCAGAGATGGTTGTCCTTCTGGAAGGTTCTCCCATCTCTACAGAGGAACTCTAGAGCTCTGGAAGAGTGACCATCAGGTTCCTGGTAACCTCCCTGACCAAGGTCCTTCTCACCTGATTGATCAGTTTGGCCAGGCGGCCAGCTCTACTGTAGTAGTTGGTGGTTCCAAACATCTTCGATTTCAGAATGATGGAGGCCACTGTGTTCTTGGGGACCTTCAATGCTGCAGACATGTTTTGGTACCCTTCCCCAGATCTGTGCCTTGACATAATCATGTCTCGGACCTCTACGGGTAATTCCTTCAATCTCATGGCTTGGTTTTTGCTCTGACATGCACTGGCAACTGTGGGACCTTATATAGACAGGTGTGTGCCTTTCCAAATCATATCCATTCAATTTACCACAGGTGGACTCCAATCAAAAAAATAAAACCTGTTTTTGCTTTGTCATTATGGGACTTGTAGATTGATGATTTTTTACAATTTTTTTATCCATTTTAGAAAATAAAGTTGTAACTTAACAAAACTTGGAAAACGTCAAGGGGTCTGAATACTTTCCCAATGCAGGGTGTCACATTCTCAAGCAACTCCATTCTTTGGTAAAAAACAAAAAACCTCCATTCCAAAATAAATAAATATTGGTGTTAAGAAAAAATAGAAAAAACACTTGATATAAAAACTCCCTGTATGTAATGTATGTTGTGGAATAATACCTGATGGTTTAATATGAAGAGCACTGGATCTGGTCCATAAGGACTTAAAGCTATGAAACAGTGAGAGAGAAGAGGGCAATTCATATTCTGCCCACTGGCTTTCACACAGGACAAATGCATGCACCCACACAGACATGTGAATGCATGCACACACACACACACACAAACGGGACAAATACACATTCATACTCCACTGTAGCTTTTTTTTCCCCACACGGGACAAATATCTCTGACTGATGGGGGGAAATGTGTTTTTGTAATGGTTTGTAATCAGGCTGGATTTTAACCCATGGACTCATGTCTGTGTCTCAGATCACTGACTGTTTTTATAAATTAATATTAGTATACCGTGCAACACTAACTCACACAGATAGATAAATACAGACATATACAAGCATATACTTATACTCTCTCACAGACAGTAATATTCAGTACATAACACACACATAACACCAGTAGAATGTTTTTTTTTGGCTCAAGCAAAACGTTCATACAATGCAAGAAGCTTCCAGTCATTCGGGTGATGTCACGTTCCTGACCTGTTTTCTGTTGTTTGGTATGTGTTTATTGGTCAGGGCGTGAGTTTTGGGTGGGCAGTCWATGTTTTCTGTTTCTATGTTGGTTTTGGGTTGCCTGGTATGGCTCTCAATTAGAGGCAGGTGTTTGACGTTTCCTCTGATTGAGAGTCATATTAAGGTAGGTTGTTCTCACTGTTTGTTTGTGGGTGATTGTCGTCCGTGTCAGTCGCGCCACACGGGACTGTCTCGGTTTATGTAGTCTGTTCCTGTTCGTGAGTTCTGCGTGTATTTTATGTAAGTTCCATGTCCAGGTCTGTCTACTCCGTTTTGTTATTTTGTAAAATCCTTCCTAGTGTTTGTTTTCGTGTTTCATCGTTTGATTTAATAAATCATTATGTATTCACAACCCGCTGCGCCTTGGTCCAATCTCTCACCCAAAGACGATCGTGACAGGTGAAAACATTACTGTTGTCTTTATTAGAAACAAGACCTTACCTGTTCACAGGTAGTAGTTTGACACTCCCCACCCACATTGATTCATGCCACAGCTTTGTGTCTTCAAACCTGTCACAAACACGTGAAGATTGTTCATTTAGTACAGTGATATTTAGAGCATTCTGTTGGATGCATCTTCATCATCATCATCAAGGTGAATCCTTCCAAGGGATTTTTATTGGATTTCAGAGATCTGAATCAATCATATTGTTACTGTACTGTGGACGGTTCGTTTACATCAGACAGTGAATGAGATCAGTCCAGAGACTTTTAATCATATGGTGACAGACAGTTGCTGAGGCAACAAGCTGCCAAGTAAACATCCATGTAAATCAGCAGGTCCGCCCGTAAACTCACAAGAATACGAAGAATGTTCGCACAATGAACGTCGATCCGCGGCTTCGCCAACAACACTGATTTTACTGAGCAGACAGTGGGAGGCGGAGCCATGTCATGGCCACTGTCCAGCTGTTGGACTAAGGCTTGATTTGAAAGATCCAGACCCAGTGTTTCTGTTCATTATGCAACCTGGTGGTTCCAAAGACTCAACTAAAATACAACACAGAAACATTCTGCCAGTTTTCCGACTGCTTCAGAAGGATAAAATCCTACTGTCTATTGAACTTATTTGCTTTTAGTTGGTGCTCCACGAAACATTTGAAAGTGAGTAGCAACAGCTCCACACACACACAGACATGGAAGAAGACATGAACTACGCACACACCCTACTCTGTTTATTTAACAGTTTTATTGCGCTGACAGACAGAGATAAGAGCCTGTCAGCATGCATCTTCTTTTATGACTTTCCAGAGAATTGAAGAAAAGAAAAGTCAGCCGATGAGAGACAGCGAGAGAGAGAGAGACAGCGACCTTGGAAAATCCTCTGCATTATCATTAACAGCAAACTCGTACATTTCCTCAGTGAAAACAATGTACTGTGCAAATGTCAAATTGGCTTTTTACCAAATTACCGTATGATAGACCACATATTCACCCTGCACACACTAATTGACAAACAAACAAACCAAAAGAAAGGCAAAATGTCTTCTCATGTTTTGCTGATTTCAAAAAAGTGGGTTGACTCAATTTGGCACGAGGGTCTTCAAATTAATGGATAGTGGTGTTGAGGGAAAAACACACGACATTCTAAAATCCATGTACACAAACAAGTGTGCGGTTAAAATTGGCAAAAAACACACAGCTTTCATTCCACAGGGCCGGAGGGTGAGACAGGGATGCAGCTTAAGCCCCACCCTCTTAAACATATATATCAACGAATTGATGAGGGCACTAGAACAGTCTGCAGCACCTGGCCTCACCCTACTAGAATCTGAAGTCAAATGTTTACTGTTTGCTGATGATCTGGTGCTTCTGTCCCAAACCAAGTAGGGCCTACAGCAGCACCTAGATCTTCTGCACAAATTCTGTCAGACCTGGGCTCTGACAGTAAATCTCAGTAAGACAAAAAATAATGGTGTTCCAAAAAAGGTCCAGTTGCCAGGACCCCATACAAATTCCATCTAGACACTGTTGCCCTAGAGCACACAAAAAAACTATACATACCTCTGCCTAAACATCAGCGCCACAGGTAACTTATATGCCATCAAAAGGAACACACAATTCGACATACCAATTAGGATATGGCTAAAAAAATACTTGAATGAGTTATAGAACTCATTGCCCTTTATGGTTGTGAGGTCTGGGGTCCGCTCACCAACCAAGAATTCACAAAATGGGACACACACCAAATTGAGAAAATATCCCCCCTGTACGACATAAAACACCAAATAAAGCATGCAGAGCAGAATTAGACCGACACCTGCTCATTATCAAAATTCAGAAAAGAGCTATTCAATTCTACCACCTAAAAGGACCTGATTCCCAAACCTTCCATAACAAAGCCATCACCTACAGAGAGATGAACCTGGAGAAGATTCCCCTAAGCAAGCTGATCCTGGGGCTCTGTTCACAAACACAAACACACCCCACAGAGCCCCAGGACAGCAACACAATTAGACCCAACCAAATCATAAGAAAATTAAAAAGAGAATTACTTGACACATTGGAAAGAATTAACAAAAATAAAGGATTAAACTAGAAAGCTATTTGGCCTATTTGTTTCTTGTAAATCTTTTAGTGTTAATTTCATTAGCACATGCAAATAAAGCCCCTTAAATAAAAATTGAGAGTGACAGACAGCCAGAGAGAGAGAAAGAGAGACAGACAGCCAGGGAGAGAGAAAGAGAGACAGACAGCCAGAGAGAGAGAGAGAGAGAGAGAGACACAGACAGAGAGAGAAAAAGAGAGACAGACAGCCAGAGAGAGAAAGAGAGACACAGCCAGAGAGAGAGAGACACACAGCCAGAGAGAGAAAAAGAGAGACAGACAGCCAGAGAGAGAAAGAGAGACAGACAGACAGAGAGAGAAAGAGATCAGCCACAGTGTTTCATGTGTTTAATGGATTGTTTGTTAACTTTTGGATTGCAACAAAAATTCAGATCCATTTTTTTATATAATATACAGTATGTATTCTGTCTCCAGATGTCTATTGCTAGTAACACCATATAACTAAGTACATGTAAAAATAAAAGGTGATCTGATCAACATTCAGCGTCATTTGAATTTGTCTATTTTCTGATTAATGTATTTCTCACATTTTCTCATTCCTGAAACACACACACACAAACACACAGAATAATTTTGTTTTGGTGGACAATAGGGCTCCCGAGTGGCATGGGATTCTAAGGCACTGCATCTCAGTGCTAGAGACGTCACTACAGACACCCTGGTTCGATTCCAGGCTGTATCATAACCAACCATGGGAGTCCCATAGGGTGGCGTACAATTGGCTCAGCGTCGTCCGCGTTTGGCCGGTGTAGGCCGTCATTGTAAATACGAATGTGTTCTTAACCGACTTGCCTAGTTAAATTAAGGTTAAATAAATACAAATAAATCAAAATAAAGACATGAGTAACTAGGTTCATTTCACCCTCCGTTGAGAAGATAAAACATAACATACATATAACATACATAATATATTCAGTTTAAATTGCATCTCATTACGACGGGTCAAATCACATAAAAACATCCTGGCCACCGTGGCCTGCAATCATCCACTATACTCTTTCCCATGTGATAAGACCTCCATTAAACAGTTTAGTGGGAAATGACCGCAAGGTACAGCAATGCCAATTTTCTCCACCACACTGATAACAGCATGTACACTACAAGGTCAAAAGTATGTGGACACGCCTTCAAATTAGTGGATGCTGCCATTTCAGCTACAGTCCACCAGTTGCTAACAGGTGTATAAAATCAAGCACACAGCCATGCAATGTCTCCATAGACAAACATTGTCAGTAGAATGGCCGAGCATAGCCGAGCAGCCGCACACAAGCCTAAGATCACCATGCTCAATGCCAAGCGTCGGCTGGAGTGGTGTGAAGCTCGCCGCCATTAGACTCTGGAGCAGTGAAAATGCGTTCTCTGGAGTGATGAATCACGCTTCACCATCTGGCAGTCCGACGGATGAATTTGGGTTTGGCGGACGCCACGAGAACGCGACCTGCCTGAATGCATAGTGACAACTGTCAAGTTTGGTGGAGGAGGAATAATGGTCTGGGGCTGTTTTTCATGGTTCGGGCTAGGCCCCTTAGTTTCATTGAATGGAAATCTTAATGCTACAGCATACAATGACATTCTTGACAATTCTGTGCTTCCAACTTTGTGGGCAACAGTTTGGGGAAGGTCCTTTCCTGTTTCTGCATGACAATGCCCCCGTGAACAAAGCGAGGTCCATACAGAAATGGTTTGTCGAGATCAGTGTGGAAGAACTTGATTGGCCTGCACAGAGCCCTGACCTCAACCCCATCGAAAACCTTTGGTATGTATTGGAACACCGACTGCGAGCCAGGCCTAATCGCCCACCATCAGTGCCCGACCTCACTAATGCTCGAGCCTCAGCAATGTTCAAACATCTAGTGGGAAGCCTTCCCAAAAGAGTGGAGGCTGTTAAGGCAGCAAAAAGGGGGACCAATTCCATATTAATGCCCATGATTTTGGAATGAGATGTTCGACGACCAATGAAAACAGGGACCAACCTCAGACTTATCTCTTACCGAATATTATACCAATGTATTCATGAGATGAACAAATCAAACTTTATTTGTCACGTGCCGAATACAACAAGTGTAGACCTTACCGTGAAATGCTTACTTACAAGCCCTTATCCAACAACGCAGTTCAAATAAACTAAAGTAAAAAAATAACACAAAATAACGAGGCTATATACAGGGGGTACCAGTACTGAGTCAATGTGCGGGAGTACAGGCTAGTCGAGGTAATTTTTACATGTAAGTAAGGGTGAAGTGACTATGCATAGATAATAAACAGCGAGTAGCAGCACTGTACAAAACAAATGGAGGGATGGGGTGTCATTGTAAATAGTCCGGTGGCCATTTGAATAAATTGTTCAGCAGTCTTATGGCTTGAGGGTAGAAGCTGTTAAGGAGCCTTTTGGTCCTAGACTTGGTGTTCCGGTACCGCTTGCCGTGCGGTAGCAGAGAAAAGTCTATGACTCGGGTAACTGGAGTCTTTGACAATTTTTTGGGCTTTCCTCTGACACCGCCTGGTATATACAGTGGCAAGAAAAAGTATGTGAACTCTTTTGAATTACCTGGACATCTGCATAAATTGATCATAAAATTTGATCGTATCTTCATCTAACTAACAACAATAGACAAACACAGTCTGCTTAAACTAATAAGACAAAAACAATTATACGTTTTCATGTCTTTATTGAACACGGTGTAAACATTCACAGTGCAGGGTGGGAAAAGTATGTGAACCCTTGGATTTAATAACTGGTTGACCCTCCTTTGACAGCAATAACCTCAACCAAGCGTTTTCTGTAGTTGCGGATCAGACCTGCACAACGGTCAGGAGGAATTTTGGACCATTCCTCTTTACAAAACTGTTTCAGTTCAGCAATATTCTTGGGATGTCTGGTGTGAAACACTCTCGAGGTCATGCCACAGCATCTCAATCAGGTTGAGGTCAGGACTCTGACTGGGCCACTCCAGAAGGCGTATTTTCTCTGTTGAAGCCATCCTATTGTTGATTTACTTCTGTGTTTTGGGTCGTTGTCCTGTTGCATCACCCAACTTCTGTTGAGCTTCAATTGGTGGACAGATAACCGTACATTCTCCTGCAAAATGTCTTGATAAACTTGGGAATTCATTTTTCCATCGATGATAGCAAGCTGTCCAGGCCCTGAGGTAGCAAAGTAGCTCCAAACCATGATGCTCCCTTCAACATACTTCACAGTTGGGAGGTTTTGATGTTGGTGTGCTGTGCCCTTTTTTTCCCTCCACACATAGTGTTGTGTGTTCCTTCCAAACAACTTTAGTTTAATCTGTCCACAGAATATTTTGCAGTAGCGCTGTGGAACATCCAGATGCTCTTTTGCGAACTTCAGGCATGCAGCAAATGTTTTTTTGGACAGCAGTGGCTTCTCTGTGGTGTCCTCCCATGAACACCATTCTTGTTTAGTGTTTTACGTATCGTAGACTTGTCAACAGAGATGTTAGCATGTCCCAGAGATTTCTTTAAGTCTTTAGCTGGAATCTTCTTAACCTCATTGAGCATTCTGACCTGTGATCTTGCAGTCATCTTTGCAGGATGGCCACTCTTAGGGAGAGTAGCAACAGTGCTGAACTTTCTCCATTTATAGACAATTTGTCTACCCGTGGACTGATGAACATCAAAGGCTTTTAGAGATACTTTTGTAATCCTTTCCAGCTTTATGCAAGTCAACAATTCTTAATATTGGGTCTTCTGAGATATTGGTTCACGTCAGGCAATACTTCTTGTGCATAGCAAACTCAAATTTTGTGAATGTTTTTTTACAGGGCAGGGCAGCCGTAACCAACATCTCCAATCTCAATGATTGTACTTCAGGTTAGCTGACTCCTGACTCCAATTAGCTTTTGGAGGAGTCATTAGCCTAGGGGTTCACATACTTTTTATAACCTACACTGTGAATGTTTAAATGATGTATTCAATATAGACAAGAAAAATACAATCATTTGTGAGTTATTAGTTTAAGCAGACTGTGTTTGTCTGTTGTTGTGATTTAGATGAAGATCAGATCTAATTTTATGACCAATTTATGCAGAAATCCATAAAATTCCAAAGGGTTCACATACTTTTTCTTGCCACTGTAGGTCCTGGATGGCAGGAAACTGGGCCTTACCCACTACCCTCTGTAGCACCTTACGGTCAGATGCTGAGCAGTTGCCATACCAGGCGGTGATGCAACCGGGTCAGGATGCTCTCGATGGTGCAGCTGTAGAACTTTTGGAGGATCTGGGGACCAATGCCAAATCTTTTCATTCTCCTGAGGGGGAAAAGGTGTTGTCGTGCCCTCTTCACAACTGTCTTGGTGTGTTTTGGACCATGATAGTGCGTTGGTGATGTGGACACCGCTCCACTACAGCCCCGTCGATGTTAATGGGGGCCTGTTCGGCCCACCTTTTCCTGTAGTCCAAGATCAGCTCTATTGTTTTGCTCACATTGAGAGAGAGGCTGTTGTCCTGTTACCACACTGCCAGGTCTCTGACCTCCTCCCTATAGGCTGTCTCATCGTTGTCGGTGATCAAGCCTACCACTGTTGTGTCATCAGCAAACTTAATGGTGTTGGAGTCGTGTTGGCCACACAGTGAACAGGGAGTACAGGAGAGGACTAAGTACACACCCCTGAGGGACCCCAATGTTGAGGATCAGCGTGGCAGACGTGTTGTTGTCTACCCTTACCACCTGGGGGCGGCCTATCAGGAAGTCCAGGATCCAGTTGCAGAGGGAGGTGTTTAGTCCCAGGGTCCTTAGCTTAGTGATGAGCTTCGTGGGCACTATGGTGTTGAACGCTGAGCTGTAGTCAATGAACAGCATTCTCACATATGTGTTCCTTTTGTCCAGGTGGGAAAGGGCAGTGTGGAGTGCGATTGAGATTGAGTCATCTGTAGATCTGGCGGTATGCGAATTGGAGTGGGTCTAGGGTACTAGTTACTGAAAAGGTGGCATCCCATTGTCCATCTCAAGTGCTCCTTAAAATGTCCCGATATCCATAACATTATCCATGTCCCGATATCCATCCTAGTACCCATTTATGACAGCTTTCCTTTGGTCTTTTACAGGCTGCTTGTTTTGATCTTTGCGAGTGTTTTGGTCAGCCAGGGTGAGGCTTTGGTTACCCACCAAGGAGCACTGCCAGGGCACTGCTAAGACCGCCTCTATTACACATGACTACAGTAAACATACCAGACATTTGATGCTAATGGAACTCTCAGATTATAACGGAGCAACCAGATTCTAACTTGTTCTATTCTAGGTTCTATTGATCCTGAAACAGCTTTGAGGGAACTCAGAACTCTGTGCCAAGTCCAGAACAGGCCTTTACAGCACCTGGGTCTGCCTAGCCTTCTACTCAGCCAACACTGCCACCCAAAACACAACTTGGCTAACATCTTAATTAAAGCAATCTCAGGGTAAATGGTGCCTCAAACCATAGGATTATACACTTAAACATTCAAAATGCAGAAAATCCACATTCTTCTTCTATCCAATGACAGATTGAGGTTCCTCCTCTAACTTCCCTACCACTGCACGGTTCACGACCAGTGTCACTAAACAGCTGCTCAATTACCAGCTTGAGCTGGAAGCAGCCAGCCACGACACCAGCCACAATGGAACCAGGTAGCATTCAGCAGGAAACATCAGCACAGCCAAATTAGCCATGATCTCATTTGTTGCCAAAACAGCCATTAATCCGAGTGGTCGACGTTGGAATGGGGAACTAAAGTACTAAAGGCCCCAGGGCTCCTATAGGGGTGAGATGACTCAGGTGGAGCGAAGTAGGGGAGAGGGAAGACGATTAAAATCTCTTTGTTCCACAACATTTGTTTTGCCTGAACCCTTGAGTCGGTCTGAAAATGAGATCTGATCTGAGACAAAGATGACTCGGGTGTGATGGTTGTCTAAAAGGTGGTGACAGTTGAGCATATAAAAAGGTATTTTTAAGAGATGTTCTGGGTAACCATTTGATTAGCTGTTCAGGGGTCTTATTGTTCCTTCCAATACGTTATCGTCATTTCCGGTCACAACTTGTACACTTGTTTACATACTGCTGTGCGGTTTGTTGCTAACGTTTCTTTGCTACCTGCCAACTTTGTTTTTTTTCTGTTCTTATCTTTTTTTAAATGTTTTTTATGTTTATTTTTCTTTTTAATTACCGTTTAAAAAAATACTTTTTTCATTAAACTTTTTCAATTCGGACGATTTATCTGGACATGGTTCTACAAGACCTCCACCAGCCAAAGCTTCTCACAATATACAGGAGAATGATCGCCTTATGGCGAGGATAGCCGTGTTGCAAGCCCAGCTTCATACGCAATCGTTAGGCAAGGGAAATTTAAGTGTAGGAAAGGATGAAACAGCGTCTGTGCCACCAATAAGTACAGATAGTAGTATAAATCCCCTTGCACAGTCCCCGCAGCTGGATCATTTTCTCATGGCTTCTGGAAGGAACTGCTGTAGGAATGCTCAACCGGTGTCGCTCATTCAGCCGACAGAAACGTTCAACCGGTTCTCCCCATTAATTAAGCAACGAGTCAGTCTTCTCTGGTCTCTCCTCCACCCGTTACGGAGTCTGAGACACCGAAGCCTCCCACCATTATCTCTGCTCTCATCTTATCTATGAACATAGACAGGGCTCGAACTCCTCTAGCTCCACAATGAAATAGGGTGCAGGCCAGGCAGCAGGCTGTTAGCCACCCTGCCAGCTAAGTGGAGTCTGCCACTAGCATAGTCAGTGTAGTCAGCTCAGCTATCCCCATTGAGACCGTGTCTGTGCCTCGATCTAGGTTGGGCCAACATGGGCAAAACTAAACATGGCGGTTTTCGCCTTAGCAATCTCACTAAAATAAAGACCTCCTCCATTCCTGTCATTATGGAAAGATATTGTGAAATCTCACATCTCAAAATAGGGCTACATACATTTTAGATCCTTCACTTCCAAGGCAGTTAAAGTCAGTCAACTAATCACTGATCATAATCTTGATGTGATTGGCCTGACTGAAACATGGCTAAAGCCTGATTAATTTACTGTGATAAATGAGGCCTCTCCTCCTGGTTACACCCTTACCACCTGGGGGCAGCCCGTCAGGAAGTCCAGGATCCAGTTGCAGAGGGAGATGTTTAGTCCCAAGGTCCTTAGCTTAGGACTAAACACTATGGTGTTGAACGCTGAACTGTAGTCAATGAAAAGCATTCTCATATAGGTGTTCCTTTTGTCCAGGTGGGAAAGGGCAGTGTGGAGTGCAATAGAGATTGCATAATTTCGGCAGTCATTTAGGCAGGTTACCTTAGTGTTCTTGGGCACAGGGACTATGGTGGTCTGCTTGAAACATGTTGGTATTACAGACTCAGACAGGGAGAGGTTGAAAATGTCAGTTGGTCAGCGCATGCTCGGAGTACACACGTCCTGGTAATCCGTCAGGCCCAGCGGCCTTGTTAATGTTGACCTGTTTAAAAGGTCTTACATCGGCTGCGGAAAGCATGATCACACAGTCATCCGGAACAGCTGATGCTCTCATGCATGTTTCAGTTTTACTTGCCTCATAGCGAGCATAGAAGTTATTTAGCTCGCCTATTAGGCTTGTGTCACTGAGCAGCTCTCAGCTGTGCTTCCCTTTGTAGTCTGTAATAGTTTGCAAGCCCTACCACATCCGACGAGTGTCGGAGCTGGTGTAGTACAATTTGATCTTAGTCCTATATTGCCGCTTTGCCCGTTTGATGGTTCTTCGGAGGGCATAGCAGGATTTATTTTAACCTTCTGGGTTAGAGTCCCGCTCCTTGAAAGCAGCAGCTCTACCCTTTAGCTCAGTGCGAATGTTGCCTGTAATCCCTGGCTTCTGGTTGGGGTATGTATGTACAGTCACTGTGGGGACGATGTCCTCGATGCACTTATTAATAAAGTCAGTGACAGATGTGGTGTACTCCTCAATGCCATCGGAAGAATCCCGGAACATATTCCAGTCTGCGCTAGCAAAACAGTCCTGTAGTTTAGCATCTGCTTCACCTGACCACTTTTTATTATAGATCGAGTCACTGGTGCTTTCTGCGTTAATTTTTGCTTGTAAGCAGGAATCAGGAGGATAGATTTATTGTCAGATTTGCCAAATGGAGGGTGAGCTTTGTACGCATCTCTGTAATTTTCCATGCATTAGAGTCCCCGGCCACTAGGAGCGCCGCCTCTGGATGAGCGTTTTCCTGTTTGCTTATGGCGGAATACAGCTCATCATTTAGTGCCAGGCTCGGTTTGTGGTGGTATGTAGACAGCTACGAAAAATACAGATGAAAACTCTCTAGGTAGATAGAGTATCTCATGATAAGCTGGAGACCACACCACGATACCTCCTTAGATATCGTGTACCAGCTATTGTTTACAAATATGCATAACCCCCACCCCGTGTCTTACCAGAGGCTGCTGTTCTGTCCTGCCGATAGAGTGTATAACCCGCCAGCTGTATGTTCTTAATGTCGTCGTTCAGCCACGACTCGTGAAACATAAGATATTACAATATTTTATGTCCCGTTGTTAGGATATACGTGCTTTCAATTCGTCCCATTTATTTTCCAGCGATTGAACGTTAGCTAGCAGAACGGAAGGCAAGGGCAGATTAGCCACTCGTCTCCTGATCCTCACAAGGCATCCTGATCTCTATCTGCGAAACCTACTTTTCCTTATCCAGCGAATCACAGGGATCTGGGCCTGGTCGGGTGTCTGTAGTATATCCCTCGCGTCCGACTCATTGAAGAAGAACTCCTCGTCCAGTTTGAGGGGAGTAATCCCAGTCCTGATGTCCAGAAGCTCTTTTCGGTCATAAGAGACGGTAGCAGCAACATTATGGACAAAACAAGTTATGAACAACGCGTAAAAACAAACAAAATAACATAGTTGGTTAAGAGCCGATAAGACGGCAGCCATCCCCTCCCACGCCATCTTCAAATGGCCGTCCTAATTTCTATTAGGGGATAAATGAACGATTGTGGCATTTTCACTCGTAAAAATGACAAAGATACAACCAAATATTATAGAGAGTAACGGATGTTTTCTATGATAGTTTGTTATTACATTGTTTCCATGGTGAGACTCCTTCTGTGTGTGACCATATGACCAATCCATCTCTCTCTCTCTCTGAGCAGATTCACCTATCCTGGCTGACAACACAGAGGTGGAGCCCAGACAGCAGGCAGACAAGGACCTAGACCATGTCCAACTCCCAACTTCCATGTCTCACTCCCCCCCTCTCTAAGCTTCCATCGCTCTCTCCCTCCTCTACTTTCTCTCCCCACTCCCTCCCTCTCTCGTCTAACAATGATAAGACGTCATATAAAGGCTCATATAGAGTAGACATAGGACATGTCGCGCTAAGTGCTACAAACACCTGGTATTGCAGACAACAGATGACTATGACTTTGTAGGTCTGCTAAATGACTTAAATGTAGGTCTCAAAGTCTAAGTCTAAGTCTAAAAGTAGATATCTATTCAAAACAAAATACAAAAAATATGTGTTATATTTGAGATTATTCAAAGTAGTCACCCTTTGCCTTGACAGCTTTGCACACTCTTGGCATTCTCTCAACCAGCTTCATGAGGTAGTCACATGGAATGCATTTCAATTAATACGTGTGCCTTGTTAAAAGTTACATTTGTGGAATTTATTTCCTTCTTAATGCGTTTGAGCCAATCAGTTGTATTGTGACAGGGTAGGGGTGGTATACAGAATATAGCCCTATTTGGTTAAAGACCAAGTCCATATTATGGCAAGAACAGCTGAAATAAGCAAAGAGAAATGACAGTCAATCATTACTTTAAGACTCAAAGGTAATTCAATCAGGAACATTTCAAGAACTGAAAGTTTCAAGTGCAATCACAAAAACCATCAAGCGGTATGATGAAACTGGCTTTCATGAGGACCGCCACAGGAAAGGAAGACCCAAAGTTACCTCTGCTGCAGAGGATACGTTCATTAGAGTTAACTGCACCTCAGATTGTAGCCCAAATAAATGCTTCGCAGAGTTCAAGTAACAGACACATCTCAACATCAATTGTTCAGAGGAGACTGTGTGAATCAGGCCTTTATAGTCAAATTGCTGCAAAGAAACCACTACTAAAGGACACCAATAAGAGACTGGCTTGGGCCAAGAAACACGAGCAATGAACATTAGACCGGTGGAAAGTCCAAATTTGACATTTTGGGTTCCAACTCGCAAAGACACGGCGGTTGGAAGCTGGTTGAGAGAATGCCAAGAGTGTGCAAAGCTGTAATCAAGGCAAAGGCTGGCTACTTTGAAGAATTTAAAATATATTTGTTACATTTTTGGGGGGTTAGTACATGATTCCACATCTGTTATTTCATAGTTGATGTCTTCACCATTATTCTACAATGTAGAAAATAGTACAAATATAGAAAAACCTTGGAATTTTTGACTGGTACTGTATCCTTGCCATAAAACTGCCAAGCTTTGTCAAGCAAGCCCTTATTGATCTCTGTCAAGTAACTACACACTAACAGCAAAGTAAATAGCCAAGACATTAGTATTTCCTCCATGTAAACTGTAAGGGAGTTCAACGCTGGAAGGAAGAAAACATGGGGAACCCCACATTAACTAAGCCAGTTGTATTGTTTGTTTACTTGGGGCTGGGCTGTCCAACAAACAGATGAGCCCCTCTCACCACAGCTCATATAGACATTTGTTTACTTCTGTTGAGAGTAGGTCACTGGTGGGGAATGCAGGCTGTTTAGGGCGGGAAGCTGTTGATGTTTTCTGTGTGTGGCTGGTAGACCCCGTAGTACTTAAGTTCTATACATGTTTGTACTTCAGGGCCACCGTATGTAAACTCGGTACGAAAACTAATTTAGAAAACATACGAGGTAAATAAGAAAATGTTGAAATGTTTATGCAAATGTGATTAGTAATCTAATGGTTCTTCGTGTCAACAAATATTGATTGAAAACATCTGGGTGATGTGTGAGCTCACTGCGTTCTTACAGACAGAGAATTTTGCAATACAACACTAGTCCAATCACTCAGAATAACAACCTACTGACAAGGTAGAGATTTTTTTTTTAACAAAGTTATCAGTTAGATTGCAACATATGCCAATGCTGTAATAGTTCATTACAACAAACATACAACAACAACAACAAAAAAGAGTTTGGAAATGTCTAGAATGTTAAGTTGTGTGGACAGTGTGCGTCGTCATGTAAATTCAGGATTATATTTCCACTATAAACACTAAGTAGTGTTGTTTTTAAAGCATTCTTTCAACTAAATATTTACATCTGATAGTGGTGATGTTGTCCATTTAATTTGACCAGATGTTTAGGTACATTCAGTGGTGGAAAATTACACAATTGTCATACTTGAGTAAAAGTAAAGGTACCATAATAGAAAATGACTCAAGTTAAAGTGAAAGTCACCCAGTAAAATACTACCTCAGCAAAAGTTTAAAAAGTATGGTTTTAAATATACTGTGCTTAAATATCAAAAGTAAATGTAATTGCTATAATATAATTACTTAAATCGAACCAAAACAACTCATTCCTTTATTTACAATGTTACATCAAATTCAATTTATTTATAAAACCCTTCGTACAATCAGCTGATATCTCAAAGTGCTGTACAGAAACCCAGCCTAAAACCCCAAACAGCAAGCAATACATAACACTAAGATCTGAGAACAATATTTTTGTGACCAAATGTTTAATTTTGTCGTTATAATACGGTTGTTAGCAACATGTGAAAAATTTATGTGGAAATCTGTTGCAGCTTAAGTCAACTACAAAACCCGCAATGCTCTCTCTATGAGCTGGCTGGCTAGCTAGCTACAATAGGTAGCTAGCTAGCAAGCAAACGTAGCTACACACAATAATACCAAAATCAATATCAGCATGTAATGTAGCTAGTTAGCTGTAGAATCACCTAAAACAAACTGCACTATCAATTTAGGAGTCTACAATCTCACCATGTTCAACCTGGCAGATTGATGTGCCTCACAGAGTGGAGTCTGACATTCACAACGGTACCATGCAATGCACCCTGGACTACAGAGGCAGATAAATAGGAAAAACGTGCTATACCCTCTGTTAAATTACAAATTTCTCAAAGTCGGAATATCGCGAAAATATGATCAATGGCTCATTCAAGAGAAGACAACCTACCACGTTATGACATCGGCCAGTACTGGAATCTGACATGTATGATAGATGCTTTAACTATCTAAAACTCATATTCCTATACACTTCTAGTGTTGTGAGAGAGACTTTATCACAGTGCTACGTCATACCGGACAGATCTCTGCCTGCTTGAACGCCAATAACTCAGATACAGATGAAAACATGAAAATGTCCTATGTAATGGATAGAACATCACTCAGAGTTCCACAAAAACAATATAACATTCAAAATAGGTGAATCTTTACTTTATGTATCAAAAGTATGAACCATTTTACATTCCTTATATTAAGCAAACCAGAAATTGTATTTATTTACGGATAGCCAGGGGCACACTCCGACATTATTTACAAATGAAGCATTTGTGTTTAGTGAGTCGACCAGATCTGAGGTAGTAGAGATGACCAGGGATGTTCTCTTGATAAGTGTATGAATTGGACCATTCGAAATGTACTTTTGGGTGTCAGGGAAAATGTACATTACATTTTAAAATAAAAAGTACATTGTTTTCTTTAGGAATATAGTGGAGTAAAAGTAAATGTCAAAAATATGAATACTAAAGTACAGGGGGAAAAAACGACTAAAGTTGTACTTTAAAGTATTTTTACACCACTGGATACATTCCACAGCCAATTATTTTCGAACACAACTGTATCAGAGTGAAAGAATAACATACATTTAACAGGGACAGTGTTTTGTTTTTATAAAAGGAAACGTTGTTCGATCAAAGAGAGAAAAAAATATTTCAAAGATGAATTCTTAAGAGGTGCTATAAACATTTGACAGCTTAATGGTATCTTGTTGATGACATCATTTGTTCACAAGTGTAACGTAGCATGTACTTTACACAAATCTCTGAGGATTTGAAAGAGATATGAAGCCTGAGTTTACTGTCCAATAAAGCAGTAAAAAAAAAAAAAAAACACAACCATTAGTGGATAACAGAATGCACTTTTACGATGAAGCCACAAAAGTGATAAAAAAAACAACTTTGTAACGATAGTCATTTTCTTCCTCCTCCTCGGACGACGAGAGGCGAGACGGATCGGACCAATACGCATAGTGGTTAGTTTCCATAGTGATTTAATATACAACAAAACAATATGCGATACAAAATAACAAAACTAACTACCGTGACAGTCCCGTGTGGCGAAACACTGACACAAGAACAATCACCCACAAAAACCCAACACCAAACAGGCTACCTTAATATGGTTCTCAATCAGGGACAACGATTGACAGCTGCCTCTGATTGAGAACCATATCAGGTCAAACACAGAAATAGACTAACCAGACACAAAACATAGAATGCCCACCCAACTCACGTCCTGACCCACTAAAACAAACAATTAACACAATAACTAGGGTCAGAACGTGACAAACTTGATTAACTGACGGTTCGTAATCACACAAATATTAAGAATCTCAATCTCCATACACTGAGTATAAGAAGGAACACCTTCCTAATATTGAGTTGCAGCCGCGTCTGCTCTCAGAACAGTCTCAATTCGTCAAGGCATCTTCTATCTTCTGTTCGTGCCAATATTTCTAGCATAGTTTTAGCCCTGTGATAGGAATCACCACACAGTGAAGCAGCATCCTAGCATCTGTTTGTAATTACTGGGATGTAGTGTATGTGTGTAATATAGAAGCAGCATTATGGTCTAGACTCTAGAGGGTTCTGGTTTCATGGCCACTCTCCCTGTTGTGCCTCTTTATAGGTCTTGGTGATCAGTGGCTAGATCTCGATAAGCCCAATAAAGCTGTATTTATTTCCACAGTTATTTTGTCAGGTTTACTCCCGAGATCTTATCAGCTTTGTGGAAGATGTTTACTGATGCTGAACACTGGGGTCAAACAGCTTTGGTGAAACGTGACAAACATTGACATGAATGGCAGAATAAATCTAAATCAAATTGTCTTTGTCACATACATGTTTAGCAGATGTTATTGCAGGTGTAGCAAAATGCTTGTGAACTAGAAGCGAAGCAGCCCACTGTCAGCGCCATCATACCCACAATTCTACATCTATCGTTAAGATGTTTATGTTGAGTTTAAATACCCTAAGTATTTGGTATGGGGAGTAATGGAAGACAACCTAAGAGCAGATTTGACACAACATAACCACATGAATCCATCTAGGATTTCTGATAGATGTAATGTAGATATTTAGAGACATAAAATACAGCAAAACTCATTATGAACTGCAATATCATGCAGCTGGCATTGACCACATGTACTGTGACTGGTTGGGTTTACTGCAGTTCAGCCTGAGGTAGCTGATCCGCTACGGAAGAGAAGAGACTGACGGCACCAACATAATGCCGTCAAATGTCTTATATATGGAGCAGTTTATCAATGTACGGGTCAAAGGAAGCTGGAATTAACCAAGGGAATGGTGAAATATTCTAACATCTCAGTCCAAATGTGGATCATTTCTCAATCAACTCAAACCCCTTTAAAACCTTGTCACAAAAAAAATGCCAAAATATTAACCAAATTCAGCTGCAACATTCCATAATCACAACTTAAACCATTCTGCGCAAAGTAGCAGAATAAACATATTCAACGTTTGTAAAGGTGATGCTGAACCTGGCAGGAGCCTAGGTCTTTACTTCGTGGGCTTTTGAAGCTTATTTTAAAAATACCACATTTTCAATTAAAGTTTATGTCTATATTAGGTACTAAGCTTCTGCTATAAATATTGTAATATTAATCATTTTTATATGAAAAGTGTTAATTACACAACAAATAACTTTGCCGATCTCACCTAGAGAATTATGAAAAGACAAAACCCTCAACGATCTACTTTAGTGTGTATTATGACTGGAAATAAACCAATCGCAACCCTAAAACATCATTAAGACATACCTGTAATGTTGCAGCTGAGTCTGGATCCAGCCAGGGTCTCCATCCGAGGACAGCAGGGGCAGGCTGACTGTGTATGGGTGTCTTCCAGTCAGACCAGAGTCTGATGCTTGTTCCTCCCCTCCCTCTCAGATGAATGCGGTCTATTGTTTTTTAAAGATATTTCAAGTTTAATTAGGTTTGAAGGACAAAGGGTTGGTTCAGGCTGTGGTCTTCTGGTCTCTCTGCTTTAGCGAAGGCTCTTGGACTGCTCCTCTACCCGAGCACCCCAGTGAGGTCAGTTCTGGACCTGGAGCGATGGAAGTCTCGTTTTCAACTCTTTGGTACAGGAGAGACTTCAGTTGACCTCAGAGGTGGCTGCTGCTGAGGAGAAGGAGGGGGTAAATATGTGAATGTGTTTGAAACCGACAGTGATTGGTGCAATTGTAGCGGTTCCTGTCTTCATCTACACTCAGTAATGTAATTTAGCTGTTTTCGATGGCCACAGAACCATCCTGCTACTGTGAACGTGTATAACATAGGCTAAGTGAACACAATTAATAAGTAATTCACTTAGTAGTCTGGGGAAGGGTAAACTCATGCTAATAAAAACACTACTGCTACAACTACACTCTGTCAACAGTACTCGTAGTTCTTCAGGTCACAATACATTGAAGTTCACTATAACCTGAGCTAGAAGGATAATATCATGCATCTACTGCAGATCCAGGATGTGCGTGTGCCGATCCAGGATGTGCGTGTGCAGGATGTGCGTGTCCAGGATGTGTGTGTGCAGGATGTGCGTGTGCAGGATGTGTGTGTGCAGATCCAGGATGTGCGTGTGCAGATCCAGGATGTGCGTGTGCAGGATGTGCAGATCCAGGATGTGCGTGTGCAGATCCAGGATGTGCATGTGCAGGATGTGCAGGTCCAGGATGTGCGTGTGCAGATCCAGGATGTGCATGTGCAGGATGTGCAGGTCCAGGATATGCAGGTCCAGGGTGTGCATGTGCAGGTCCAGGATGTGCGTGTGCAGGTCCAGGATGTGCGTGTGCAGGTCCAGGATGTGCGTGTCAGGCCAGGGTGTGGTGTGCAGGTCTCCAGGGTGTGCATGTGCAGGTCCAGGATGTGCAGGGTCTAGGATGTGCAGGTCCAGGATGTGCATGTGCAGTCCAGGATGTGCAGGTCCAGGATGTGCAGTCCAGGATGTGCAGGTGCAGGTCAGGATGGTGTGTGCAGGTCCAGGATGTGCATGTGCAGGTCCAGGGTGTGCATGTGCAGGTCCAGGATGTGCATGTGCAGGTCCAGGGTGTGCATGTGCAGGTCCAGGATGTGCATGTTGCAGTCCAGGAGTGCAGGTCCGGATGTGCAGGTCCAGGTGTGCATGTGCAGGTCCAGGGTGTGCATGTGCAGGTCCCAGGCATGTGCAGGTCCAGGATGTGCATGTGCAGGTTCAGGATGTGGTGTGTGCAGGTCCAGGTGTGTGTGTGCAGTCCAGGATGTGCTGCATGTGCAGGTCCAGGTGGCATGTGCAGGTCCAGGATGCGCATGTGCAGGTCCAGGGTGTGCATGTGCAGGTCCAGGGTGGGCATGTGGCAGGTCCAGGGGTGTGCATGTGCAGTCCAGGGTGTGCATGTGCAGGTCCAGGATGTGCATGTGCAGGTCCAGGTCCAGGGATGTGCAGGTCCAGGGTGTGCATGTGCAGGTCCAGGATGTGCAGTGCAGGTCCAGATGTGCAGGTCTGGATGTGCAGGTCCAGGATGTGAGTTGCAGGTCCAGGAGTTGGATTGCAGGTCAGGTGTGGCAGTCCAGGATGTGCAGGCTAGGATGTGCAGGTCCAGGATGTGCATGTGCAGGTCCAGGATGTGTGGGTGCAGGTCCAGGATGTGCAGGTTCAGGATGTGCAGGTCCAGGATGTGCAGGTCCAGGATGTGCTTGTCCAAGTCCAGGATGTGCGTGTGAGGTATTAAATGAAATTGACAGTACCTCACGCGATACAGATTAAAACTAAGCACAGATCAGTGGTCAAAAACAGATGTTTTACATTTGAGCCTGCTTCTGCATAACTTAAATACTCATAGTATTCAACCAACGATTACAACGGAATTATCACAAATAGGATCTCAGAAAAATATATCGCTAATTCAAATCTCCTTAACTTTGAAATCATAATTGGATATGTGTCAATACATGTAAGGATCTAATCGACACGCACATTACACAACATTGCTAGTATGCGATGTTAGTTTAGTTTAGTTAGTTAAGTATGCAGTGTTAGTTTCCTACTTTAAGTTTCAAGTTTGTTTTAATATCACATGCACAAGTACAGTGAAATGCCTTTCTTGCAAGCACTATACTCAACAATGCAGTAATCAATATCAATGTATTACTGAACAAAAATATAAACGCAACATGTAAAGTGTTGGTCCCATGTTTCATGAGCTGAAATAAAAGATCTCAGAAACGTTCCATGTGCACAAAAAGCTTATTTCTTTCAAATGTTGTGCACAAATTTGTTTACATCCCTGTTAGTCAGCATTTCTCCTTTGCCAGGATAATCCATCCCCCTGACAGGTGTGGCATACAGTGAGGGAAAAAGGTATTTGATCCCCTGCTGATTTTGTACGTTTGCCCACTGACAAAGAAATGATCAGTCTATAATTTTAATGGTAGGTTTATTTGAACAGTGAGACAGAATAACAACAAAAATCCAGAAAAACGCATGTCAAAAATGTTATAAATTGATTTGCATTTTAATGAGGGAAATAAGTATTTGACCCCCTCACAATAAGAAAGATTTCTGCCTCCCAGGTGTCTTTTATACAGGTAACGAGCTGAGATTTTCTGGACCTTCCTTTCACACTGCCTGATATAGGTCCTGAATGTCAGGGAGCTCGGTCCTAGTGATGTATTGGGCTATTCTCACTCCCCTCTGTAGTGCCATGCGGTTGAGGGCGGTGCTTCTGCCATACCAAGCAGTGATGCAGCCAGTCAAGATGCTCTCAATGGTACAGCTGTAGAACTTTGAGGATTTGAGGACCCATGCCAAACTTGTCCAACTTCCTGAGGGGGAAGAGGCGCTGGTGCACCTTCTTTACGACTGTGCACGTCGTGTGTGGACCATTTGAAGTCCTAAGTGATTTGGACACCGAGGAACTTGAGGCTCTCGACCCGATCCACTGTAGCCCCGTCGATGTGGATGAGGGCGTGCCCCCCCCTTTCCTGTGGTGTAAACATTAGTTCAAGGCACACACGTAAAAGACAATGAAGTTGTGAACTAAAATAGTCGACAATATATGTATATTCTAATTGCAACATTATTACTATTTTCATATTGATGGTCGGATATTACTTCTATGCTTCCCAAGATAAGCCTACAGCCTATTTGCTAGCCAGTTACTCTCTATCCAACTGAACAGTGATGTCTAAAGGAGGAGCAAGTGTTAAGTTGACCAGTGTCTCTGACAGACGCCAACAAGAGACAGTTAKCMGRSTGTCTCTGACASACGCCMACGASAGACAGTTMTMAGAGTGTCTCTGACAGACGCCAACGAGAGACAGTTATCAGAGTGTCTCTGACAGACGCCAACGAGAGACAGTTATCAGAGTGTCTCTGACAGACGCCAACGAGAGACAGTTATCAGTGTCTCTGACAGACGCCAACGAGAGACAGTTATCAGAGTGTCTCTGACAGAAGCCGGATACCATGGAAACCAGAGTGGGAACAGGCCTAACTCAGGAGAATAGCAACTTTTGGACAGAATAGCAGGGCTTTGACTAACTTAAAACGGACACATGGAACTTATCTGCCAGGAAAGTTAGGCCTATTGACAAATTAGAACATAAAATGACATGTAGGGTGAGAATGTGAGGTGTGGTGATACTCATAGCAGTCACTGTGTGTATAACCTTGCGTGCCAGTCACAGAACTGTGAAAAGACACTACGGTGTACATTTTTCAGATCTTAGCTCCTCCTCCACCAACAGAGACCTCCTGCATGTTTTAATCAAATTGACAGTAGCAGTCTGAGTCATTCTTGTTTAATATTCTATATATATCCAGCTATGTCTCCAATATGATGATCTAGAGACGCTGTGTGACGACAGAGAGTGAGCCCTATGAAACATTAGTGAAGCACTCAGCCTAAGCCTCAAAGACTGAAACGGCATTCACTTCATTTAAATGATCTGTCTGCAAATAAAACGTCTGCGATGTGACTTCTCCTCCATCCAAAGCTGCTTTTATCTGGGCCACAGATAGGGAACATTGAAGTTAACAAAAGTCATGTCCCGCTCCCAAGTATATCCAATATAGAAATGACTCCAGGCCCTAATGGCTTACCTCACCCAGTGATATTCAGCCTAAATCGAGCCTCTCTCTGGGCTCTGCTGGATTTGAGAGAGGAACACATGAAGCACAATGATATTGTTACTTCAGTTGAGAGGAATTTCTATGAAATCAAAGACAAACCCCAGGAGAAGACTGTCGAAATCAGACAGAGCAACAAACACACACACAATCCTCTCCACTACAGCTCGGCTGTTACCAGCTGTCACCAGAGATAGACAAGACCACCACTTGCCAGTGACTTCATTTGTTCATTTAGCAAACAAGACAGCTCTTAATCTAGTGACTTTATCAGTCAACACACCTACATTTATTTCTTTAGTTAGCTTAAAATATTTAGAATTCTCTCTGAGTCTCATGGAAAAATGTGTACAACAGCATGAGATTAGCTATTAAAAAAAAATCTAATTTCTCTGCCTCATGGCAAAATGTGTAGATTTGCAGGAAATTACAGTAGCTTTAAAAATAGCAAAACAATCTCAGCCTCATGGCAAAATGTGTAGAATAGCATGAGATTAGCTATAAAACTGGAGATTTTTCTCTTTGAACCATAGCAAATTGTTGGAAGTTAGCAGTTTCTGGCTAAACTACTTATTTCTGGTCAAACAGATGGAAAAAGGGTTTTAGAAAAAAATAAAAATAATGTAAGACCCCTGCCAAATAATATTAACACATACAGTGCATTTGGAAAGTATTCAGACCCCTTGACTTTTTCCACATTTACAGCCTTATTCTAAAATGGATTAAATAGTTTCCCCCCTCCTCAATCTACACACAATACCCCACAATGACAAAAAAAAAACAGGTTTTAGAAATTTTTGAAAATGCATTAAAAATATAAAACTGAAATATCACATTTGCATAAGTATTCAGACCCCTCACTCAGTACTTTGTTGAAGCACCTTTGCCAGTGATTACAGCCTCGAGTCTTCTTGGGGATGACGCTACAAACTTGGTACAACTGTATTTGGGGAGTTTCTCCTATTTTTCTCTGCAGATCCTCTCAAGCTCTGTCAGGTTGGGCGCATCGCTGCACAGCTATTTTCAGGTCTCTCCAGAGAGGTCTCTTTGCCTTGATTCTGACTAGTCTCCCAGTCCCTGCCGCTGAAAAACATCCCCACAGCATAATGTTTCCACCACCATGCTTCACCGTAGGGATGGTGCCAGATTTCCTCCAGACGTGACGCTTGACATTCAGGCCAAAGAGTCCAGTCTTGGCTTTATCAGACCAGAGAATCTTGTTTCTTATGGTCTGAGATTCTTTATGTGCCTTTTGGAAAACTCCAAGCGGACTGTCATGTGCCTTTTACTGAGGAGTGGCTTCCATCTGGCCACTACCATACAGGCCTGATTGGTGGAGTGCTGCAGAGATGGTTGTCCTTCTGGAAGGTTCTCCCATCTCCACAGAGGAACTCTGGAGGTCTGTAAGAGTGACCATCAGGTTCCTGGTAACCTCCCTGACCAAGGCCCTTCTCACCTGATTGATCAGTTTGGCCAGGCGGTCAGCTCTACTGTAGTAGTTGGTGGTTCCAAACATCTTCCATTTCAGAATGATGGAGGTCACTGTGTTCTTGGGAACCTTCAATGCTGCAGACATCTTTTGGTACCCTTCCCCAGATCTGTGCCTTGACATAATCATGTCTCGGACCTCTACGGACAATTCCTTCGACCTCATGGCTTGGTTTTTGCTCTGACATGCACTGTCAACTCTGGGACCTTATATAGACAGGTGTGTGCCTTGCTAAATCATTTCCAATCAATTGAATTTAGCACAGGTGGACTCCAAATCAGGTTGTAGACACATCTTAAGGATGATCAATGAAAACAGGATGCACTTGAGCTCAATTTCGAGTCTCATAGCAAAGGGTCTGAATAGTTATGTAAATAAGGTATTTGTTTATTTTTTTGAAATAAAAATTAAAAACCAGTTTTTGCTTTGTCATTATGGGGTATTGTGTGTAGATTGATGAGGATATTGTTTTATTTAATCCATTTTAGAATAAGGCTGTAAGGAAACAAAATGTGGAAAGAGTCAAGGGGTCTGAATACTTTCCCAATGCCCTGTATATAGTTTGAGAAATGATTTCCCTTCTGTAATTTTAAGAAACATTGCCTTGTAAATCCATTAACACATTTTCTCTTTATATAACTTTTTATTTTATGATGAGGCATACAGTGCCTTCAGAAAGTTCACACCCCTTGACCTTTTCCACATTGTGTTGTTACAGCCTGAAAAATGTTAACAAATGAACGAACAGAAAAGCTGAAATGTCGAGTCAATAAGTATTCAACCCTTTTATTGTGGCAAGATTAAATAAGTAAAAATGTGCTTAACAAGTCGCATAGTAAGTTGCATGGACACACTCTGCGTGCAATAATAATGATTAACATGATTTTTTAATGACTACCTCATCTCTGTACTCCACACATACAATTATCTCAGTCAAGAACTGAGAACCCTCAGTCAAGCAGTGAGTTTCAAACACAGATTCAACCACAAAGACCAGGGAGGTTTTCCACTGCCTAGCAAAGGGCACCATTTGGTAGATAAAACATTGTCTGGGGCAAATCCAATCCAACACATTACTAAGTACCACTCTTCATATTTTCAAGCATGGTGGTGACTGCATCAAGTTATGGGTATGCTTGCCATCAGCAAAGACTAAGGTTGTTTTTTAGGACAGGCAAAATCCTAGAGGAAAACCTGGTTCAGTCTGCTTTAAAACAGACACTGGAAGACAAATTTCACCTTTCAGCAGGAAAATAACCTAAAACAGGCCAAATCTACACTGGAGTTGCTTACCAAGACGATATTGAATGTTCCTGAGTGTACGGCTGGGCGATATGGCCTAAAAATCATATTTCAATAAAACAATTTTTACTTATGGGCGATTCACCATATAGCTCAATGTTTTTAAAGTTCTCCAATTAAGGTTTATTGCACAATTAAAAAGGTCAACACACTGCATGTCAAACAGTCAGGAATAATCTAATGAATTCAGGACATAACCATAAAGACACACTAATAATTCAATTATTTTATACTAGAACAGTTTAACCTGCTTTTTTGACACAATCACTTATCTGGCTTTCAAGTCGGTCTATGAAAATGCCCGTTTTGTTTAAAATGTAACCAGAATCATGTACAATGCACATCCACTGATAATGACCAACTTCTTGTAGCAGGCGTTATAGACAATTAACACAGGTCTCATAAACAATCTCTCCAGCACAAGCCCACGCGCTACCGAGCAGCCATCTTTCTAGATTACTTGGATCTATTTTCTCGCTAACAAGGTAGAACTGCTATGAATACACCCTCATGTCCGTCTACAACTGTTTGAACGACATAGTAACATCAAAACAAAGTGAACAAGCTATCTGGATATAAAGATGCTAATTTCTCAGAATGAGGTGCCAAATTCCTTATATAAATTTATATTTTATGCTCATTGCGCATTTATAAAACACAGACAAGACAGTTAGCACATAACAGTCTGTGGCTAATATGCTGCTAGCGGTACATGGTAGGCGCGACAGAAACTGAGCATTAATATTCTACAATCATGTGCATTGATAGACCCATTTCAGTAGAGTCTGCTTTGTTCTAAAAATGTGGCAGTTGAGACATAAAAAGGTATTATTATTTTTAACCTAGATTCTTGCAATACAGGCTTTTGGAACATTGCACTAAAACATCAATTTGAATTAATTCTATATCAAATCGCCCATCCCTACCTGAGCGGCCTAGTTACAGTTTTTACTTATATCAGCTTGAAAATCTATGGCAAGAGTTGAAAATGTCTGTCTAGCAAGGATCAACAACCAACTTGACAGAGCTTGACACTTTTTTTTAAAGAATAATGTGCAAACATTGTGCAATCCAGGTGTGAAAACCTCAGAGACTAACCCAGAAAGACTCACAGCTGTAATTGCTGCCAAAGTTGATTCTAACATGTTTACTCAGGGTGTGAATACTTTTGGAATTGAGATATGTGCAAATATTTCTAAAAACATGTTTTCACTTTGCCATTATGTGATATTATGTGCAGTTGTGTGCAATTTAAAAAATATATTTAATACATTTTGAATTTAGGCTGTACCACGACAAAATGTGGAGTAAGTCAAGGGGTATGAGTACTTCCTGATATATATACACACACACACACACACAATGTTTTACATATATTTGTTTATATTCTAACCCTATATACAGTAAGAGTCAACAGTTTGGAAACACCTACTCATTCCAGAGTTGTTATTTTTACTATTTTCTACATTGTAGAATAATAGTGAAGACATCAGAACTATGAAATGACACATATGGATTCATGTACTAAGCTAAAAAGTGTTAAACAAATCAAAATATATGTTATATTTCAGATTCTTCAAAGTAGCCACCCTTTGCCTTGACAGCTTGGCACACTCTTGGCATTCTCTCAACCAGCTTCATGAGGTATTCACCTGGAATGCATTTCAATTAACACGTGTGCCTTGTTAAAAGTTAATTTGTGGAGTTTATATCCTTAATGCGTTTGAACCAAACAGTTGTGTTGTGACAAGGTATGGGTGATATATAGAAGATAGCCCTATTTGGTAAAAGACCAAGTCCATATTATGGAAAGAACCGCTCAAATAAGCAAAGAGAAATGACAGTCCATCATTACTTTAAGACATGAAGGTCAGTCAATCCGGAAAATATCAAGTGCTTCAAGTGCAGTCGCAAAACCCATCAAGCGCTATGATGAAACTGGCTCTCATCAGGACCGCCACAGGAAAGGAAGACCCAGAGTTACCTCTGCTGCAGAGGATAAGTTCATTAGAGTTAACTGCACCTCAGAATACAGCCCAAATAAATGCTTCTCAGAGTTCAAGTAACAGACACATCTCAACATCAACTTTTTAGAGGAGACTGCATGAATCAGGCCTTCATGGTCAAATTGCTGCAAAGACACCACTACTAATAGACACCAATAAGAAGAAGAGACTTGTGTGGGCCAAGAAACACAAGCAATGGACATTAGACCGGTGGAAATCTGTCCTTTGGTCCAAATTTGAGATTTCTGGTTCCAACCGCCGTGTCTTTGAGACGCAGAGTAGGTGAATGGATGATCTCTGCATGTGTGGTTCCCACCGTGAAGAATGGAGGAGGCGTGATGGTGCTTCCTGGTGACACAGTCAGTGATTTATCTGGAATTCAAGGCACACTTAACCAGCATGGCTACCACAGCATTTTTGCAGCGATACGGCATCCCATCTGGTTTGCGCTTAGTGGGACTATCATTGTTTTTCAACAGGACAATGACCCAACACACTTCTAGGCTATGTAAGGGCTATTTGACCAAGAACGAGAGTGATGGAGTGCTGCATCAGATGACCTGTCCTCCACAATCACACGACCTCAAACCAATTGAGATGGTTTGGGATGAGTTGGACCGCTGAGTGAAGGTAAAGCAGCCAACAAGTGCTCAGCATATGTGGGAACTCCTTCAAGACTGTTGGAAAAGCATTCCAGGTGAACCTGGTCATTCATATTCCATACACCCATTTTAATGTAAAGGTTTAGGCTACTACATGATACTCACATGTTCCCTGTACCCATCATGAGGTTGCTACAACCTAGCCCTCAAATCAAAGTTTACAATGTAGATGCGCATAGGTCGAGAGACAAATTTGAGGTGACAGACAGTGACATTCAATCCCGCCTTGTACACTCTTGCCTGCATCTAGCTGCTATAGGGTAGAATCATTAGTACATTGGACAAATTCAGGTATGTTAATTCCTGTTTAGTTCCATTTAAGAAACTTTTTTAAGACAGAATCAAATTCTAAATGCACAACACATCAGCAGTACGTGACCAGGCGAAGAAAACTGTTCCAAGTCAAACCGCTACACACAGCGTAACATCATAGACAGCATAGCTAATGGGGCTAACGTGATTGGAAACCCGCTACACACAGCGTAACATCGTAGACAGCATAGCTAATGGAGCTAACGTGTTTGGAAACCCCGCTACACACAGCGTAACATCGTAGACAGCATAGCTAATGGGCTAACGTGTTTGGAAACCCACTACACACCAGCGTAACATCGTAGACAGCATAGCTAATGGGGCTAACGTGTTTGGAAACCCGCTACACACACGCGTAACGTCGTAGACAGCAATAGCTAATGGGGCTAACGTGTTTGGAAACCCGCTACACACAGCGTAACGTCGTAGACAGCATAGCTAATGGAGCTAACGTGTTTGGAAACCCACTACAATTATGCAGTAATGTTACAGTGTTCAGACACCCATTCTTTCTGCAGGCATCTTTGAATCGAATTCGGTGCAGATATTTAACAGAGTTTTTGGAAAAACGTGTTCGCATAAATCTCCTTCTGAGTTTAACCGAAATTTCACAAAAAACACATTTACTGGAAGAACTGAGCAGATGCAAAGACAGTAATTCTGTGTAAATTGTTCCAAGTAATCCTCGTGCATAGAGCTGTATGGTTTGTTTAAACTTTTAAAATCAATGGTTTTTGGTTTGGCATACATTTTACAGTGAGAAATCTGAGTCTCAGTGTAATTCTGTTAGTGTGGAATTACCCAGCATGTAATCSTTGAAACGGATTCTAAATCTGATTACAGAACAATACCCATAGGCCGTGAAGAAGGCAGTTTGAACAAGTCCAGCACACTTTCAAAGCAAAAAAAATAAATAAATAAAATAACTGTCATTGTTCTAAATYGTGTTTTGCCCATAATAGCAAGTTAACTACTTCTACTTTTTAAGATATGAAAACATTTGAACACGTCGGGTTAGCTCACATTACATGGTGCAATCATGTTACTAATAGACGAATTCAGTTTGTTTGGATATCATATCCCCATGATAATTCAATCCAAATGTTTTGAAATTAAAGTTGATCCAGGACATGACTGTTAGCTATATTACAGATTAATTGATTCAGTGTACTCACAGTCAATAAACAGGTGATAAGAGCGAGAGGTGGGTTGTACATGAACACTGGGTGGACCTTAGAGAGCCAAGATATCCTATAAAACACCCTTGTTGACGTCACAGTAAACGCGTGGATCATGAGTCAACGAAAGAAAGACGCACAAGAACATGAACTGCGAGTTGTTCCCTGGGCTACAGTACACAATTAGCATCTCAGCCAAATACTGTAGGCATCTACAGCGTGTGTGTACGTAAACATTTGTAATCATTAACACCTAACATACACGTCACACAGTAACAGCTAAATATCATGTAGTATAAACYACACACATACTACATCAAACATGCACAGTACATACATCAACATATATACATCAATACAGTACACCAATATGGTGGCTATGGCAAACATACAGACCTAACAAACACCTGTCTCCTCTAGGTTCGCAACCCACTATTACAAATTATCGTGAAATAAACAAATGATTTAATGCGAAATTCATGAAAACGACACACATGTTTATTTTTTATTTTTTTACATGTCCACCACACTATTTAAATACAGATAAAAGGCAGTAAGTCACTTAATACAGAAACGATAGGAGGGAGGTTTTGTCGGGCAGARCGGTTGGGCGTAAAACGCAGCAAAGGTCTAGCAACCAAAATGTTGCATATTCGAATCCCATGATGGACAACTTTAGCATTTCAGCCACCTCTGCAACTACTTACTACGGTACTTGTTTACTATTTAGCTAGCATGTTAGCTAACCCTTACCCCTAGTCTAGCTAAGGTTGGCCACCTAGCTAACATAGAAACAACAAATTGAAAATCGTATTAAATAAAATCGTGTACTGGACATGAATACGTGATGGTGGACACTTTTTTTTTTTAAACAAAAAAAAAACATTAATTTCAAATAAGTAATTTGCGTCTGATTCAAAATAATCTGTGAGTGTGTCGCAACCAACCTACAGACAAAAACATATCTCAGTCTCCACTAGCGGGGAATTAAGCAGCTGCTTTTAATAATCAGTAATTGCATTCACTTGTTTCAATTTAGCTCACTACTGTAGCCTTGTTCACAACTCAGAAATATGGTTATCCAACAGCTTTGTCCAATTTCCTTTTCAGTAATGACCTAAAGAGAAGAGATGAATAACATTTGAAAGCCTTCACACRTGTGCCTACTTTAATTTGACTGACTACTGTCATACCCAGTCCCAGGTGATAACATTGCAGGTGTAGAGCAGACCCCTTGCTACACAAAAACGTTATTCTAACATTTAATGAACCAAGTTTGCCAGTGGATGTAGTAGCCCAACTGTCCTTTTAAAACAGTTATACTATGTTGACTGTCCACTATAGCCACAATATGCCTTGTTCTTTCACAGGCAAATCAGCTAACAATTCAATGTACTCTCTCATATCATCTGTTCTCCAGGGATACTTTCAAAGAGACATGTTATAATAAATAGTATTACCTCACACTACAACAACACAAGTCAGATCTATCTCTATGGGTCAGACAGTATAGAATAGCGCTGCGCTATGACTTTCTCAATTGATGTGAGATGCCAGAATTGCATCCGTTTGAGTCGTATTTCATATTCTAACCGTGAATTAAAACGTTACATTAATAATAAGCGAACTCGTTCAACTGTAGCAGAGATCACATTTCGCTGAGAATTCACTACCTACACACTGCTCTTCACTCGCACAGGTACACATTTGTTTCATTTCGCATTCCATTGAATATTTCTGATAAAGCTGTAACTTTTGTATAAAAACTAAAAATACCTGTAGGAACCTGATGGTAAGAGGGATACCTCTCTGTTGTATGTTAAAGGAGCTGTCGGGAGTGAAGCGAGACTGCCGTCCCACTTAATTCAAAAGTCCTTGAAGTTGTTTCGATTTCGAAGCGGTTCAACTGCTCACGGAAACAGCCGAGCCGAGTGTCGGGGTGAAGCCGAGTCATTCAATTTTCAGCCCGATGAAAATAGGATTGTGGTGGTAGCCAGTGGTGTAAAAATACTTTAAAGAACTACTTTAGTAGTTTTGAGGGGGGTATCTGTACTTTACTTTTTATGTTTTTTACAACTTTTACTYCACTACGTTCTTTAAGAMAATAAYGTACGTTTTACTCAATACATTTTCCCTGACGCCCAAAAGTACTCCTTACATTTTGAATGCTTAACAAGACAGGAAAATTGTTCAATTCACGCACTTACCTACTGCCTCTGATCTGGCGGACTCATAAACACTTATTGACTCAAGACATTTCAGCTTTTCATTTTTAATTAACTTGTAAAAAATTCTTAAAACACAATTCCATTTTGACATAATGGGGGGTTATAGTTTATTGACACAAAATCAACAACAAAAAAAAATTGTCAGGCTGTAACACAACAAAATGTGGAAAAGGTCAAGGGGCGTCACCAGGGGGCATCTTCCCCCTTGTCTTCCACGGGCGACAACAATGGCATCTTGCATGGACTCACTCTATGTGCAATAATTGTGTTTAACATGATTTTTTTCATGGCTACCACATCTATGTACCCCACACGTACAATTATCTGTAAGAACCCTCAGTTGAGTAGTGAATTTCAAACACAGATTCAACCACAAAGACAAGGGAGGTTTTCCAATGCCTTGCAAAGAAGGGCACGTATTGGTAGATGGGTAAAAAAAAATTAAAAGCAGTCATTGAATATCCCTTTGAGCATGGTGAAGGTATTAATTACACTTTGGATGGTTTATCAATACACCCAGTCACTACAAAGATACAGGAGTCCTTCCTAACTCAGTTGCTGGAGAGGGATTTCACCATGACGCAAATGGTGTCTTTAAAACAGTTATAGAGTTTAATGGCTGTGATAGGAGAAAACTGAGGATGGATCAACAACATTGTAGTTTTTAGGATAAAAATATATATCGAATGGAGCTAAGCACAGTAAAAATCCTTCAGGAAAACCTGCTTCACTCTGCTTTCCAACAGACACTGGGAGACAAATTCAGCAGGACAATAACCTAAAACACAAGGCCAAATCTACACGGGTGTTGCTTACCAAGATGACATTGAATGTTCCTGAGTGGCCTAGTTACATTTTTGACTTAAATCGGCATGGAAATCTATGGCAAGACATGAAAATAGCTGTCTAGCAATGATCAACAACCAACTTGAAAGAGCTTGAAGAATGTTTTTGAAGAATAATGTGCAAATATCATACAATTCGGGTGTGCAATGCTCTTAGAGACGTACCTAGAAAGACTCACAGTTGTAATCGCTGCCAAAGGTGATTCTAAAATGTATTGGCTCAGGGGGTTGAATACATTCAGTATGTAAATTAGATATTTCTGTATTTATTTTCAATAAATGTACAGCAATTTCAAAAAAKATGTTTTCACTCTGTATTATGTGCAGATAGTTGATAAAAAATARATATATTTAATACATTTTGAATTCAGACTGTAACACCATCACATTTTTTTACTTTCTGAAGGCACTGTACAACCAATATATGACTGAAGCTTGTCCATCAAAGCTTTTAAATTCCGATTTTGCCCCGATGGGCAACATAAAACAAGTGTAATCGAAGTCAACTCATTAACTGTAAATCTAATTCTAAAGATAATTGCTGTAGAGAATTACCTGTAGGTAATATAATATATTAAACCATCTGTTCAAACAAGAAGCAGATTGATATGTAGCAGTGGAAGCACATGGAAACCATGGGTTTGATGTATTTGATACCATTCCACCTATTCCGCTCCAGCCATTACCACGAGCCCATCCTCCCCAACCTCCTGAGGTATGTAGACTAAGTGACGGTAAGTGAGTTATCTTTTTGATTGGTCAAATCAAATCAATGGTCAATGAACAAGCTAGTTGAATATCAATGCTTTATCAATACTAGGGGTGAGTAGTATGGACTGACGTCACTGCATACTTCTCATGAGTCATARGCTGGAGGCTAGAAGGCAGACATAAGAGTTCAGAATGACCTTATGATGTTGTAATTTAACATAGAGCATGTCACTTTTTCTAAAAATAACAGCAGAAATAGCTGCTTCTATTTTGGTTTGCTGTGTTTCTGTTGGATGCTTTTCGTCAAGAGAATGTGTTTTTTATCTCGTTCTTTTCCTCAAAGAAAAAGAAGAAAGGAGAAGAAAAGAGAGAGCCGCCAGAACCGTTCTCAACTGCAGTAACTACCACAGAACCGTTCTCAATCTGCAGATAACTACCCACAGAACCGTTCTCAATCTGCAGATAACTACCCACAGAACCGTTCTCAATCGCAGCTAACTACCCACAGAACCGTTCTCAATCTGCAGCTAACTACCCACAGAACCGTTCTCAATCTGCAGCTAACTACCCACAGAACCGTTCTTCAATCTGCCAACTAACTACCCACAGAAACCGTTCTCAATCTGCAGCAAACTACCCACAGAACCGTTCTCAATCTGCAGCAACAACCCACAGACACCTTCTCAATCTGCAGCTAACATCTCTCTCTT